>NW_027632954.1:10127127-10209355 GCF_902686455.1 Sciurus vulgaris | reverse complement strand
CTGTACAAAAACTGTACAAAAGGGCACTTAAGAGGGAATTATACTAGGCCTTTGAAGAATGTAAAAGATATAGATAAGATGAGAACAAAGAAAAGCATTAAAAATCAGGGAACAGCAGCAAAGTGAAAGAATAAAGCAGGAATGGGTCAAAGAATATTTATGGTCAATGCCTAAATTAGTAGAAAACAAGAATGGACAGCATTGCACATTCAGAAGACTGATGCAAAAGAGGGAACTCACCACAAAAATCCTCAAACATGGGATTCTCAATTATTTTGATGGCAATGGTGGTGGGGGTGGTGGGTGTCCACAGATCAGGGCTTCCCAGGGAAAATGTTAACTTGGAATCCTGAAAGGATGAGGAAGGGTGATTTATCCTACAAAAGGACATGGCCCTCCAGATGGATCCAGATGAAATGATTACAAAAAGTGCTTTTGGAGTGCTAAAGAGACTTTTTAGTGGGAAAATGCAGTGAACAGTAAAATATGTGGAAGAAGTGTGACTAGGAGACTTTCACTTGCTACTTTCTGTAATAAAAAGAAGGAACAATGGAACACAAAGGAAATAAGAGGAACATTAAATTAAGCTGGCTGAAGGATCCAAAAACAAGGACAGAAAACAATGATTAGAAAATAAATTCTTGAGATGGAATTCTGAAGGAACTGGTAGATGGTCAAGTAGTACTTTATCAAAATGGGGCTGGAGTTTCAAAGAGATTAAATAGGAAAGAATTTGAGAGCTTTGCTCTTTGGAGATGATATTAACTCAGGTGTTTATATGCATGCTCTTATTTATCTTATAGCAGTAGGTCAAGAGCTGGAGTTTTCATGAAAGTTTCACAAAAGGATTCACTAGTTCCAGCCTTGCAGGATTGTTAAGAGGATTAAATAAATTCCATGTACATGAAAAGTTGAATGTAACTGTCAACCCTTAATAAAGTTCAAATTATATCCTTGGGGACTGCTTATAGTAAGAAGGTGGTGGGACAAGAATAAGTCAAAGGAAGGACAGTTGAAAAGTCCAAATAAATCAGTTTAGTGCCAGAAAAGAAGGAAGAAAAGCACTCCAAGAGAAAATGTTTAAAAATGCCAAGCTCGGTAGTGAAAGACTGGAACCTGGTCATGGATGACTTTCAAGAGAATAGTGTCAGGAGTAAGGAGGTGAGTTTAAAATGCAGGGACTCTGAGGAGCAAGGGAAGAGGACTAAGAGCATAGGATGTAGAAACTTTAGATGTTTTGGCAATGAAAGAGGGGAAGAAAATAGGAGAGCACCTGGTAAGGATAAGAAGATTAAATAAAAAATTACTTTCTCTTCTTCCAAAATAGGGAGTTATACTAGTATAGTCAGTTGCAGAAAACCACCATTTTGGGGACTTCAACAATCAATTTCCACTTTTTCTGAATGAAAACAACCCTAGGTTTGAGCTCAAGTTCAGACTTCTGAATCACTGTGTTCACCAAAGCACAAAGCAGTCAGCTGATGTTATTATCTTACCACATCACATTGACTTTTCATGCTCCAAACCAGTCTAACCTGCATGTGCTATTCACCTGATGATAGCCAGGAAAGCAGTCACTTCAGATTTGAAAATCTACTTCACAGATTTGAAATTATTAATTCAACATACTCTTCCTTCCTTTGGCAGCTCTATTACTGATTCAAGAAATTCCTCCCAAAATAACATACCTAACTTTTTTCCATGAATTTTTTTCTATCTAACTTTTCTTTTAAGTCCTAAACATAGTCTTTGTACACTTTTCTTGAGTTTTCTCTCCTTTTTCATTCACATTGAAACTGTTAGTAATATTTTCCCATTCAGTTGTTCCCTTTTTCATCAGAATTCTCAAATTAGCAAGAGAAAACTGAAATGTAGTAAAATATTGTTTGAATTAAGAAATATGTAGAAAAAATTATCATACATCATCCTGGGAGAATTTCTTATATTTTTGACATTTCCTCTTGAATTTTAGTTTTTCCTGCCATCTTTCACTTTGTGAGAAAAAATTCTTTAGCCCTAAAGAAAAAAAATTTAAATTTGATTGTAAATTACCTCAGTAAAAACAATGATCCCATTAACAATTACTGTGTTATGAGAAATTCAAAGAAATATAGAATAATTTTCTGTACTCAAAGAGATTATAGTTTGCTTGATTACCCAAACCAGCCACCTTCAAAATATAATAAGTAGAGCATACCTAATTGACAAAATAGAAATTTGAAATGTTCCAGATCCCAATACTCTTTTAAAGCTGACAAAATGCCACAAGTAGAAAATTCAGCACTTGACCTCATGTGATAACTCACAGTCAAAAAACAGGCACATTAAAACTCTTGTATAAAATTACCTTATGGCTATGTTTATAAGGTACATATAAAAATAAGTGAATTTCATTTTTAGATTTGGGTTCCATCTCCAAGATAGGCCATTATATATATGCAAATATTCCAAACTCTGAAAATGCATGAATTTCAAAACACCTGTAGTCCTAAGCATTTTGGATAAAGAATATTCATCTGTATCAATATGTGTAGCTTACTTTATTCTGCTTTTTCTTAACATGTTTACTGTACTCTGCTTTCCAACAAATACCTGCCTCCTCCCTAACAGAGTCTTTGAATTGGTATGGACACATGGAAAGAACAAGTGGTCTTAAAAGCACATGGAAAATGAGATACAAGGTCAAAGGAAAGTTGGATGTGGTGACACAACCTGCAATCCCTGCACTTGGGAGGATGAAGTAGGATAATTTGAGTCCAGGGGTTAAATCAGTCTGAACAATGTAATAAACCACCATCTCAAAAAAGGAGGGGTCTGGAGAAATACACTTACACAGGTATCTTAATAACAAATGTATTTTTATACAATGGAGAGTAAAGGAAGTAAACTGCCTGGGTCCAGCCCTAGCAGGAGTCCATGGGTTCCACACTGGTAAATGAGGCATGGGGAGACAGCGTCGGCGATGGATGGAGAATGAAAGACACAGACTCTAGTTCTGGTGCAATCAATCCCACTTTATTCTTGGGAAGGCTGGGTTTATATACACTTTTCTTCAGGCTATTGAAGCCAGAATTGGGAACAGGTAGTTAGTGTAGAAATAGGAGATCGGGTCAAATTGAGGAAATGGAGGCCATAAAATCATCTGCCTCTGGAAGTTGGAAACTGCCCCTGGAAGAATGGAATGTCAAGGATCTCCGGAGCCCATTGATTACCAAATTTACCTGCCTTTATCAAGGAGTGCAAGCCAGGAGCTGCTAATTAATGCCCCTGGGCCCTTGCCTGCCTGAATCACCTTATCCCTCCCCCTGCCCATGGCTTCTCACTTAATGCAAAACCAGGCCTAGTCACTTAGGCAGGAAGGAGAGAAAAGGGGGGGGGAGAAAACTAGAGAACAAAAGAGAATTTAACCTATAATTATGTAGGGTGCGCTCACTTCTGGGGACTTTAGAACATCAGCCATGGCCCCCTTCTCCCTGCCAGGAGAAGTCTGTATTAATAGCTGTAAATAAAACCTCCTTAATATGCTTGCCTTGGCGTGCTTCTCTAGTGTTCAATCTTCAACATTAGAAGGAGCAGAACTCAGCACCGGTAAATGGCGGTATCAAATTTGGAGGTCCCACCGAGATTTATGCCAAGGTAAGTAAGCTTCTTTCTCCACGCACCTCACATCTGTTTGAGGTACATCTTTCTGTCTCTTTATTTTTGGAGGGCAAAATGGGCACCCGTCGGCTACTTAAATGCAGTCAGTGCAGCCGCCATTCTTAAGACTCGGGTGAAAGGTTTCCTGGCCCAGGCAAGTTTCCGATCACCTGCTCTGTAGGCATGTTGGACTGTGCTGAAGCCATTTCCTACTTTTCTGTCCAGGCCTGGAGTGCATTTGCCGCCAGTACACGGTGTCCCTAGTCCTGATCTGCCCAGGATGCGTGGAGGTGGAGGAAGGGTTGGAACAACTGCAGGGTTCTCAGCCCGGGCTACTCTTGGGTGGACCTCAAAGGTTTCTTCTCCGGACTCTCCCTCCTGACAGCCCTGAGGGGTATCCAGAGTGATCGGTAGACAAATGGCACTGAGGGAAAGCTCCAATTACCTTTGCCTCCGTATGGGCCACACAGTGCACAACACTCCCGCACATCCACTCCATCCTGGATGCTCCCCTTCCCTTGCTGGTCAGACATTAGGAATTCAAACTGTAGGATTAAGGCCTGGGATGATTAGTATGAAAATGCCCAGGTTCCCTTTGTTTGCATAGTTAGCCTTCACTAGTCTAGACACTAGAGTCTCCCCATTACTGTTCCTGTGCTTATATGTGCTCACGGTGTTCTCTTTAAGCTGCAAGAGGGAGGCATTTAAAAACCCCTCCCGTGAGACTCTCCAAGCAAAGGGCGTTATACGTCTAACAACCAATAGATGTCGCCTCACCCTCCGGAGATTCCTTTAGTCTACAGGACAAAAAGACAGGCAAAAGGCACACTTTTTACTTTTTTCATCGTTTTTCATAATAAGGAATTTATAGTGGCAGGAGGAAAGCAGTAATGCCCTTAAGTCTGAATCCTCCCAGGGTCTCTAGCACAGGGCAAACTAGGACCCTAGCACTTTGCCGAAGAAGGCCAGAAATAACTTTGGCAAAGCCAGGTAGTGAGAGATGGGGTTTTCTGGACTGTAAGGAAGCTCAAAGGTAGGGAGACGTCTCTAATATTTCTAACTCAGAAGGGAGCTTCTCTCTCAACAGTATTGCCAGGTTCACCACTAGCCTGCATACTGCTAAATTGCAAACGATCAAGAAAAGAGCCTTTCATATGTTACCATGGTTGACATCAATAATTTCTACCATGAGAGGAGAAAGCCTTGAGGAATCGCCCACTAAGGGAGGAAAATTGAGGGGACCCTCCCAACTTAAGACAGAGAAAAATAAATTTAAGGAGGCTCTTGGAGGACCCTAATAAATATTGAGATGTTTTAAAACTTATGCCAGGTATGACTTCACATGGAAAATTATGCTATTAACCATCTAGAGAACAGGTGAAAGAATGAACATTTTTTTAAGCTGTTTTAAAGAGTGAACATTTTTAAGCTGTAAGTTGTTCTAAAGAATGAACATTTTTTTTATCTCAACTCCCTAAGATCTCCCGCCCATTGTCTTAACTCCCTGAGGTCACCCTCCCAGTTATCTTAACTCCCTGAGGTCACCCTCCCGGTTATCTTAACTCCCTGAGGTCACCCTCCCAGTGATGGGAGCAAAAGCCCCTAAAGCTGTTCCAGGAAATAGCCCCAAACAGAGGGTAAAAGAGTAAATTGGGCCAGATAACTAAATAGTGCTCAAACAGTAGGATTACCAGAAACTATTGACCAGAATCTTACGCCCTGTTGTAAAACATTGTAAAACATGTTGTATGTTATCAGACAACTCAGACTCCCTTTGGAATTTCTCGGCAGCTTTGTTCCCCCATTTTTCTTTTTTTTTTTTTCCTTTTTCTCCCTTTCATGTGCGACCCCTCCCGATGTGTGGTTTTCTGTCTTTATAAACTTGTAAGATTTTCTGCTAGGGACTCGACCCTTGCACTCCTGCGTGAGTCACGAGTCGGGTCCCAGCACGCTGGAATAAACACCTCTTGCGGTTTGCATCAAGTGACGCCTCCTGTGGTTGATTGGGGTTGCCGTAGGTCCGAGGGATAGAGTCGGGGTCTCCTTTTTGGATGTCCTTCACAGGCAGTTCACAGAAACCATCCTAAATGGAATTTGAATAATGAGTAGGATGCCTAAAAAACTATTATGCAGCCTTCAGGAAAGTCCTGCTATTTTCATGGAGAGACTTAGGAAAGCAATAAGAAAACACACCACTCTGAATCCTGAATCCAAAAAGGGCCACCTACTTTTAAAGTATAAATTTATCATTTAGTCAGTCCCAAATTCTTAGAGGAAATTACAAGAATTGGCACGTGGCCCTGATCAATCCTCAGATGATCTTCTCCAGCTTGCATCTTCCGTTTTTTTAATAGAGATCAAAAAGAAAGAAAAGGGAACATATAGGCAAGAAAAAGGACTTATTAAAGATCATTCAAACTGATAGAAACTTTTAATGCCTTGCAATAGTCCATGCAATTTGCCCATTTTAGGAGTTAAAAAGCAAACTGCCTAGTCCAAAACTTTAGAATAATGAAGCAGCAATTTCCCCCACCCTGTAGTTCTTAATCCATACACTTTTATCTTGGATTCCAACTGCTGCTTGGTTTACTAAGTTAGATTTAAAAGATGACTTTTCCTGTTTATGCTAGACTCTGAATGGCAATTTCTGTTTGCCTTTGAGGAACCAGATACTGTATCTCAACTAACCTAGACAGCGTTGCCTCAGGATTTAGATGGCCCTCACCTGTTCTAGACAAACCTTAGCTAAGGACTTAACAAAATTCTGAGATAAAACATCTGTAATTGTTCTCCAGTAAGTAAGTGACATTCTTTATGTGCCTCCACCCAGGAGGAATAACAAAAGGCCATTACAGAACTCCTAAACTTCTTAGCTAATAGGAATTATAAGATCTCAAAAAATAAAGCTTAATTACATCATCAACAGGTTCAATACTACAGGAAATAGCCACCATAGGACAATATTCTGCCCCAGGAATATCAAGAAGGGGCCTTACTTCAAGCTCCTGTCCTCAGCTTACCTATGAAGCAAGATTTAACTTGTTAGTCACAAAGGGGAAAATAAATCCTCTATAAGCAGCCATAGACAGCTCAATAACCAATGGCTTATCTCAGTGAGGAACTTAGCAAAGTGGCTTCATTCTCAAAAGTAATGGAAAATAAAATTTCATAATTTTCTTTAACATCCAACCTGTCCTGATGAGATGGCTAAAATGCCCTAGGCACAAAGTTTGTGTTAAAACCTGTTAGATCCTTCCAGATCTCAGTCAAGGCTTACATTGAAATGTGAATAAAGGAAGCCTAAAGGCTCAGTAGGAGACCGGTCTTAAACCCAAGGAAAAAAATGTAAAAAGAGCCTTATCTAAACTCTAGCAAAAGTAAATTTTATGGTACTTCACTAAAGTAATTAACCGCCATATCATTTTTTCAAGACTCTTGTTTTTTTTAATTATATGTTTTTTTGAGCTCATGATTTTTTTGATCGGTTCTATTTTTTAATCAACTAGAGTTTTTGAACATCTGTTACATTGCAATGGAGATTCACCTATAAAGTTACAAGGCCTTTGATTTTATGTTGTTTGTATGTTGTGCCATCTGATGTCATGTTTTGTCTGTATCAAAACTGAGTGCTCCTAAAATTAAAATTTAAAAATGGATCCAGATACTCTCAATTCATGTGATTTAAAAAGGTTCAACTTGGATAAACTAATAAAAGTAAAATGTCTTTGAAAATAAAAGATGGAGACCGTTGGCAAGTCACCGGAGAAGTCCGCTTTATTACAAGATGAGGCTTACATATATACTCTTGGGGCTTCCGGGTTAAGGGAGAAAGTGATGTAAGATGGAGACAGTTGGCAAGTCACCGGAGAAGTCTGCCTTATTACAAGATGAGACTTACATATATACTCTTGGGGCTTCCGGGTTAAGGGAGAAAGTGACATGTGGGTTTCTGATTGGTCCGGCTTGCCACCGGCGGGAAAATAGGTGGCGGGAAGCCGAGACTTATGGGAAGAAGAAGCCGCTCAGGGGCCATCTTTGGTGTGGATCGGACTGCATATGGAACCTTACATTCCCCCCTCTTTGGTTTATGGGAATTCGGGACATTGATTTTCAATCTGGCTGCTTCCTGCTGATCAGGGGCGTTGTCAAGGGGCCTGGGGCAGAGGGGTTGGTTGTGAGGGGAGAACAAAGCGTTGGCTATTATATTGCATAATAAGCCATGTCAGATCAGAGTAATATATTACTTTGTCCCCTGTAAAGTCCATAAAACTCCCTTGGAGCCATAAGTTGGTCTAGGAATTCATTGTCATTAGTCGGGTGGAGGAGCCATGCATCAGTGTCCAAGGTCCGTAGAAAGGATACTAGCCTTGGAAGAAGTTGGGGGAAGTCCATCATAGCAGGACATCACCAGGCGTTGTTCCCATTGGGTAGCAGTTGATAGTTCCTGAGGAGAAGCTGGTTAAAGGCTTGGTTAGAAATTTTTTGTACTTGGTCTCTAACGAACCTTATGAGACTGGGGAGGAAGAAAATGATGCAAAGAACTCCAATAAGTGGACCTAATAGAGGGAGGCAACTACATAAATTTTCCCTGTGGTGGTCACTGTTCCCAGGGTTAAGGCCCCTTTGCAAGTTGCACAGGGTTGTCCATATAGGGTTTTAATGAGTTCCAGCTTTTTGACAGGTGGACCAAATCCAGCTAGGGTCAGGGAAAAGAAGGGGAAAAAAGCAGAAAGGTAGGAAGTTATCATTCCTCCTGAATGGGTGAGAGGCGCGAGAGACGGAGTTTCAAAGGATTAGAGAGATCCACGGAACTGGTGTAGATGTTCGGCTTGCTCGTATTTATAGGGTCAGGATCCACAGGAGTAGGGGGTGAGTCTCCTTGGTCAGCTGGGCAGGGTTTTAACCTGGAAATATGGATCCAAGGAGTGGTCTCGTTATTAGGTAGGATGAGTTTAGCTGCGGTGGGGGTACTAAGGATTACTGGGTATGGTCCTAGCCATTTAGGAGATAAGGGTTCAGGTGTGGTTGGTGGAGTATAATAGGCAAGATCCCCTGGGTTCAAGGAGGGAGAAGGAGAGGTTGCAAGAGGACGGGGAAGTAACCAGTCTTGATGTTTCCAAAGTTCAGCTCTAAGGTGAGAAAGGAGAGGGAGGCTGAGGGTATTTGGGATGTTTAGGGAGGTAGGAATGATTCCAGGGGGTACAGGAGATCTTCCATACATCACCTCAAAAGGAAAAATTGGAAGGTTTCTTTGGAAGTAAGCGTAGTTTAAAGAGTGCCAGAGGGAGGAGGCGAATCCAGTCTAAGTGGAGTTCTAGGGAAAGTTTGGTGAGAGTCTCCTTTATGGACCGATTTGCTCTCTCAACCTTACCTGAGGCCTGAGGACGATATGGGCAGTGTAGATGCCAGGGTAAGGCTAGAGATTGAGAGAGAGATTGGATTACTTGAGCTGTGAATTCCGGTCCGTTGTCCAATTGAAGGGAGGTAGGCATCCCAAAGCGTGGGAAGATGGAGGTAAGGAGGTGATTGGCGACAGTGGAGGCATTGGTAGTATCAACTTGCCAGTCTGCCGCCGGAATGCAGGGTTGGTTTCTCTATCTTGGGATGTGAGAGGAAAGAAGGATTGTCCCTTTGGCCAGAATGCATGCTCGGGTTGCCGCGATAAGTTCAGCTTGCTGATTGGTGGTACCCGGAGGGAGAGGTTGGGCTTCTATAGTGGCTGTTAGGGAGACTATGGCATAACCAGCTTTGGGGGCTGTTGAACTTCTATATGAGGATCCATCCGTGAACCAATTGTGATCCACATGCGGTAAGGGGCCCTCGACAATGGTAGAGGGAGAATGAGTTAAGGATTGTAATGTTTCTAGACAGTTGTGAAGTGGAGGCTCTGGGGTAGGGTGAACAGGAAGAAGAGTGGCTGGGTTGAGAGGAGAACAGGATTGAAAGGATATAGAAGGGTTTTCTAAAAAGGAAGTAATTAGGGCTAAAACTCGTGAGGGGGTAAAGTATGCAGGGACTTGTAAGCTAGGAGATCCTTTAGATGGTGTGGAGAGCATATAGTTAACGGGGCTCCAAAAGTAAGTTTAAAAGTTTCCTGCTGTAGTTTTTGGGCAGCTGCAAGGCCCCTGAGACAAGGTGCCCATCCCCTTACTGTGGGGTCAAGTTGTTTTGATAAATAGGCTACTGGGGCAAATATGGGGCCCTGCATTTGTCCCAGTACCCCTAGGGCCTGTCCCTGATTTTCATGAACATAAGAAAGGACCTTGTTAAATCTGGTAAGTGTAATGCAGGGGCGGATAGGAGTTTGAGACGTAGGTTATTAAAAGGCATTTTTGGGGAGGAGGGGAGTGGTTCATTTGGGTCTCCTTTAGAGAGATCGTAAAGGGGTTTGGCTCAAAGAGAAAAGTTAGGGATCCAAGCACGGAAATACCCTGCTAAGCCCAAAAAAGAGAGAATCCATGTTGGGCCAAAAAGTTAAGCAAGGCAGCCGTGTCCCGTTGAGAGATATCCCAAGAAGGGCTACAGAGAAGGAGATCATCAACATACTGCAAAAGTGTGGAAAGAGGACAAGTGGGGTAGAAATTTTTGAGGTCATGGGAGAGGGTCTGTCCAAATAGATGTGGGCTGTCCCTAAAACCCTGAGGAAGAACCGTCCAAGTGAGCTGTTCGGAGTGTCGTGTGTGGGGGTCGGTCCATGTGAAGGCAAAAAGGTCCTGTGAGGAAGGGTCTAGAGGTACGGAAAAGAAGGTATCCTTCAAGTCCAGAACTGAGAAGTAAGTGGAAGAAGCTGGGATGAGAGAGAGTAGAGTGTAGGGATTGGGAACAAGAGGGTGGATGGGTATGACAGCGGCATTTATGGAGTGGAGGTCCTGTACCAAACGGTAGGAACCATTGGGTTTTTTTATACCCAGAATGGGGGTGTTATAGGGGAACTGAGTGGGACGTAGATATCCTTTGCGAAGAAGGTCAGAAATAATGGGAGAAAGTCCGAGAAGGGTAGAGGTGGTTAAGGGATACTGAGGCTGATGAATAAATTTAGTAGGGTCCCGTAATTGGATGGAGACTGGGGGGCACTGAGCTATGGAGGAATTGTCCGTGTCCCAAACTGAGGGGTTAACAGGGTGGGAGATACGTGGATGTGAGGAGGTAGGATCCTGCAATAGGGCCATAAAAAAGGAAGTAGAGGCATCGAAAAGTGGGAAGGAAATAGACGCCTTGAATTGGGAAAGAATGTCCCGTCCCAACAAGGGAATTGGGCATTGAGACATAACTAAAAAGGAATGAATAAAATGTGAAGAGGAATTCTTAAGGTGACATAGAAGTGGGGGAGTTCTGAGTGGATATATGCGTTTCCCTCCTACCCTGACAATAGGAGTGGAACTAGGAGTGGTGGCACCATGGAACTCTGTCAAAAGTGAGAAGGTTGCTCCTGTATCTAATAAAAAGGTGACAGACCGGCCATCCACTACAAGGGTTACCCTAGGCTCGCGAGTGGTGATATTGAGGGTCGGGTGTGGCCCAGGGCTCCGTCAGTCCTCTTCAGCCAATCCCACTATCGGAGGACAAGAGGGGGGCATTCTAGCGATTGGCCCTTCACCCCTTTGGGAGAAGGGGCAATTGGAGCCCCAATGTCCTGTTTGTTTACATTTGGGACAGGGTTTATTGGGGGGCCGTGGCTGAGGACAGGAGCGTGACCAATGACCCTCTCTTCCACATTTAAAGCAAGCTCCAGGAGGGGCCCTTGTAGGGATCGGGTATTTCTGTGAATGGGGAACAGGATGGGGAGTCCCTCTGATCATTTGAGCAACCATTAGTAAATCAGTTTGCCTGGCCTTATGCCTTAGGCGTTCTTTTTCATCATCTCGTCCATGGAAAACCTTAAAAGCCAGCGACAGAATCTCACTTTGAGTAGTTGCCGGTCCATGTTCCAATTTTTTTAATTTGGCCTTAATGTGGGGGTAGGACTGAGCTAGGAAACTGGTCATAAGGATATGACGGCCCTCATCTGTGTCCGGGTCCAGTGTGGTATACTGCCTGAGGGCCTGAGTAAGCCTCTCTAGAAACTCAGTGGGGGTTTCATCCTTTTTTTGGATAATTTCCTGGACCTTCGGAAAATTAACTACTCTGCGGGCCGCCTTTTTTAAACCCACAATGAGACACGAGGCAAACCGATCTCAGGCTTGTATGCCTTGATTTGTATTGTAGTCCCATTGTGGATTGATTTCTGGGACCGCTTCAGGCCCTAGAGGGAAAGTAGGGTCTGTGCGATGTGTTTCATTCGCATGAGTTTGAGCTGCATCCCAAACTCGTCGCCGTTCCTCGGTCAGGAGGGTGTTGGCAAGGAGCATAAATATATCCATTGGAATTCTTATTGTTGAGTCACTTCCTGGTGGGTTTTTCTTTTTCCTACAGCTGAAAGGGTTTTAACTAGATTGGTCAGGATAAGTCAGGTTCCTTTATGTAAGTGGAAAGATCGAAGGAATAGGAGCCCAGTTTGCGCTCCATGTGAGATAAATCAACCAGGGAGAAGGGGACGTGGATACGGACAATATCTTCAGCTCCAGCTACTTCCCTTAATGGGGCCATAAAAGTGGGAGGGGCCGGAGGGGGTCCATGGGAGCGCGTGAGTGGCGGGTTGAAGGAAATAGGTGGAGCGGTGGGTGTAGGAGCTATGGGCGCGGGAGCCAAGGCGGCGGGGGGGGGGGGAGGGATCTCCTTCCACTTGTTCAGGTGCTGGCAATAGTTGAAAAGGTCCCTTAAAAGATTTGGATCTAAAGAGCCTTCAGGGGGCCATTTGTTCTGGTTATCTAGAGGGTAATGGGGCCAATCCTGAGTGCAGAATTTTGTCAATAATTTGGGTTTGATATCAGGCTTAAGGGAAAGAGGTCCTAAATATTTGAGGAGACACTGGAGGGGCGTGTCTGCCACCGGGGAAGATGGGAAGGTCCCCATGGTTAGAGGGAAGAAGGGTGTAGGGAGCGGAAGACCTCGGACGAGGAGGGAGCAGTCTGCTAGGTAAAGGGCGTCCCCAATGCCTCGAGAGAGACCCGGAGGGGGATCAATCTACAAGGTAAAGGGCGTCCCCAATGCCTTGAGAAGGATCCGGAGGTTCCGGAGACGGAACGAAAGGGAAAGCCCGATGGAGATCGTCACCTCGATCACTATTCCCAAAGGGGTAAGGAACCCGGATGGCCACGAGGTTACCAGTACTGGATTTAGGCAGTTGGAGAGGAAAGGTGACTGGGGTTCCCCGGGAGAAGATTAAGCTCCTCACTCCTCATAAAGTGTCTTCTATTGGCCTCTTTTGTGTTCTGACGAAAGGGCACAGGGGTCCACTGTGACCATGAAGGTCGTGGTGGGAGGTTGTCCCCCCTTAACTCAGCGTCAGGAGGCTACTGGACGGTCACAGCTAGTACTCCCGCATATAGCTGAGGTAAGGTGTGCTCTTCCAAGGGGAAACTTACGAATTTTCGAAGCCGGTGTTGAGTGTCGAGAGCTAGCGCCGGACCAAGAGGACGAGGGTGGCCTGCCAACAGAGGAACGGAGTGCCGTTGAAGGCTAACTCCGTCCCGGGTTTCGGCACCAATAAAAGATGGAGACGGTTGGCAAGTCACTGGAGAAGTCCGCTTTATTACAAGATGAGGCTTACATATATACTCTTGGGGCTTCCGGGTTAAGGGAGAAAGTGACGTGTGGGTTTCTGATTGGTCCGGCTTGCCACCGGCGGGAAAATAGGTGGCGGGAAGCCGAGACTTATGGGAAGAAGAAGCCGCTCAGGGGCCATCTTTGGTGTGGATCGGACTGCATATGGAACCTTACAGAAAATAACTCGCAAGTCTCTAGGTGGTCAAGCTAATAAAATATTGATGTTAATAAAATGTCTAATATCAATTGTTTCTAGGACTTTTCTTCAACAGGGAAGAGATAGCAAATACTGTTCAGGACACTTGTCTTGATATCTTGGTTTTTACAGAATAAGTGAATTAGAGTGAACATGTATGGGATTACTCAAATGTGTTTGTAGAGACATCAGATTAATTTACAAAGTTAAAATGCTAATTATTAAATAACATTGAGTACTTTTAACTCCTTAAATTCTATGGGGTATCATACTTAAACATTATTGGTGTTTTCATAGGTTGGTAAATAAAAGGGTTATGTCCTAACAAGTGCAATTCTATATACAAAGGGTCCCAAAAGTTTCAACCGTGTTTCAATTACAGTACTATAAACAACAAAATATTTAATCTTATTAAAATAGAGTTATTTATCTAAATTCAGAAATTTTATAAGAGCTGTTTCAGAATGTGAACAAAAAAGGGTCAACAAATAGGAAAGAGAAAATAAAATATTCTGGATATGGATATATATTTAGTAAGAGGGAAAAGGAAATGTTTCTGGATAAGAAAGTGCTTGTGTGATGAAATACATGAGGTTCTAAGTAAGTGCTAAGAAAGTCTATATGTAAGTAAGTTTGCATGTAACTAAGTTGGTTGTATGTGTGTGAGACAGCTAAAGCTATTTAAGGTTTTTCCTAAGGTGAAATACTAATGTTCTGATATAAACCAAAGTTTAATCTATATGGTAAAATGACAAGGATTTCTTAGAAACACTAATTTACTCTTAACTTTGTGTCTATAAGTTTTATTCTTTAGAACAATTAGTCTAAAAAATTTGGGTTTATACAATTAGAGTTAAACAACTGTTAGAGTATTGTACTATGTTACAGAGTCTACATTTTTCTTTAAACCTAAATTTGGTAAGATAAAAGTGTCAAGGTAATTGTGAAATGGTCACTAGTTGCATGTTAAATGTGTTCATATTTTTCAGGTACACAAGTTTTTAAAGCAGGGAATTTATGCTTTAAATTAAGCTACGATTCTCCAGATTAAACTTGTCTGTAATAGTAATTTTAAACTTATAAAGAGTAAATTTTATTGGGGATTTATTTCTATCATTTAATGTTCTATTATAGGACCTGCTATCAATAGGGTATGTGTAAAATTTGTTACTTTTCACACTGACATAAAGACTTTCAAATGTAAATGTATTTCTAAACATTAGAGTCTGACTTGTTTAAAGGTTAATATTGTGAAACATGAAAACATTTTGCCACTTTATCACACAAAAGGAAAGTTAAAAGCTCTCTCAGGCTTTCTTTAATTCATGGTTAGATATAATGTTAAATTGTTTTAACTAGTGTTCATATAGACTCAGGAAACAATATATGTAAACTTCTTAAAATGACATTTAAGAAAGAAGGAAAGATCAACATCAGAATTAGAACACTTAAGATCTGTAAAGAGCCATGCCTTACCTGAGATAAGGCTCTGCCTCCCACCTCACTGTGTGTAGAATGGCTCCAAAATAAGCCAGACTTCAGCTTATTTAAAGGTATAGTCAAAAGATTGGTTCTTGTTGTAAAAGTAGTGTGATCTCAAATAGGGGATATAATGTGGTTCTAAGTCAAAATTCAAGATAGCTATTATACAAACAAAATATATTTTTACTCTTGCTAATTTCATTTAGTAAAACTGTTACCTGTTAATGTTTTGCAGAAGTAGTGCTTCAAGAACACACATCCTAGGTAACTTGTGATAATAAGTCTATAGAACAGATAGTGGTAACTTACAGTACTAATACAGATTCCAGTTAGACAAAAGGGTAAATAACTGTAAAGTTGTAGACATTGATGTTAAAGCCCAGTACTCTTACTTTATGACTGAGACTGGCTTGCTGGATGATTAAGATCAAACACAGAAATTGGAATTAAATACAGAGGACAAGAAAAGTCCATATTTGGGTCTTCCCTCAACGTCAGCCTGAACCCAGGGAATAAGAGAACTTCTCTAAGGAGCATTGCAACTCTGGGTCACACAACCTCCTGATTAAGGAGATTGTTGAGACTAGAGGATGAAAAATCACCCAGTGCATCTGCTGCAGAGGAGGGTCATGGAAAAAGGGAAACATCCCTTAATGCTTCCAAAGGAAGTCACCTCATGAAGAGACCCTGCCTAACAAAAGTCACTGGTGGAACTAGGAAGACACTCTTAAGTTCTCTATGAGTGACCCCTGTGGGAACTCAGCTGACTCTTTAACAAGACAGAAACCAGGTCAATTTGACCAGCTTGATCTTAGATACCCAGCAAAATAGTTAAAACCAAATTATAGCCATTCTTGGGCATGTAAAAGAAATAATAGTTAAATGTAACTTAAGATGTACACTTGTACTAGCCCACTGGAATAAAGACTGGAAGCTACAAATGAAAGAAAGATTCTTCAGCAAATGTGTCTGATAACTATCAAGAGAAACCGCCAGAGTCAGAAGTTTTAGTCAGTTTAAGACCTTCCTAAACTACACAGGTATGATTATCTAGCCCTAACTAACAGAAGTATAGAGATCTCTACTAAACACAGGTTATACCAATAAAGGGATATTTTACAAAATCAGAAGACATTAAGTAGCTTAACTATATTTTCTGGGGACATCAATGACATTAAGAGTTAAATGTGTTTACATTCCTGATAACCTGGACAATGTTAAAGTCCCCAAATAAAGGCCTTGTCCTCTCCAGCTTTTGCTGGCATGGTTATGGGAACAATTTCTCAGTTCTTCCACCTCCTGGTGAGACATTGACTTCTGTCATTTTCAGGATACTCAGTGGCATGTGTCAGATGCTGCAACATTTACTTTGTACTAATCTCATTTCAGTACTCATGTCTTTTTGTTCTTCTATGATAGAAGCACCCAACCTCAGATGACTTTACAACCTGCTCTTCCCCAACCAGGCTTCTTCCTGGTACCCCTAAATTGACCCAATTTTTAGAAAAGAAACTCCAAGCTGCTTGCCCCACGCCACCCACTTCCAGCTCAAAGAAGTCAGAGCGGTCATCGACCTCCTTCCCCAGCAGCATGGAGTTCCTAAGATTAGAGGGGGGAATGAAGCCAGAATTGGGAACAGGTAGTTAGTGTAGAAATAGGGGATCGGGTCAAATCGAGGAAATGGAGGCCATAAAATCATCTGCCTCTGGAAGTTGGAAACTGTCCCTGGAAGAATGGAATGTCAAGGATCTCCGGAGCCCATTGATTACCAAATTTACCTGCCTTTATCAAGGAGTGCAAGCCAGAAGCTGCTAATTAATGCCCCTGGGCCCTTGCCTGCCTGAATCACCTTATCCCTCCCCCTGCCCATGGCTTCTCACTTAATGCAAAACCAGGCCTAGTCACGTAGGCAGGAAGGAGAGATAAGGGGGGGGAGACAACTAGAGAACAAAAGAGAATTTAACCTATAAAAGATGTAGGGTGCGCTCACTTCTGGGGACTTTAGAACATCAGCCATGGCCCCCTTCTCCCTGCCGGGAAAAGTCTGCATTATTAGCTTTAAATAAAACCTGCTTAATATGCTTGCCTTGGCGTGCTTCTCTAGTGTTCAATCTTTAACATTAGAAGGAGCAGAACTCGGCACTGGTAAATGGAGGTATCACTATGATGACAGGCTTATGATTAGTAAAATCAAAGAAGTTTCCAAAGCATAGGCAGGAATTGTTTTTACCAAAAGATTGTGAGAAATCAGTAACCGTACAGATTACAAACATCTAACCAAGTCAATGAGCTAATACAATGTTTATTTTCTTAATATCTAAACTCTATGTGACCTAAAACTATTATTATTCTCACGGTTAAAGCGATAGACAAATAATCTCACATGACCATTTCTACTAGGTCCATCTGATTAATATCTAAATTGCTAAGTTACAGGAGGGCAACAGTCCCAATGGTTCCCATGGCTAAGTTTTTTTACTGAATAGATTACATTGTCTTATGTAGCTCTTTTTCCCAGAACAGGGCATTGTGTACCAATGTTTATTATAGGGGTGACCTATTCTTTGTAGGAAGGAAGGAATGTTGTGAAAACTTATTCTTTTACCTTACCACCACACATAAACAAAACCATCATCTGGATTAAACTGAAAGAATGAACTTTTTTTTAAGCTGTTTTAAAGAGTGAACATTTTTTAAGCTGTAAGCTGTTCTAAAGAATGAACTTTTTTTAAGCTGTTTTATCTCAACTCCCTAAGGTCTCCCGCCCATTGTCTTAACTCCCTAAGGTCACCCTCCCGGTTATCTTAACTCCGTGAAGTCACCCTCCCAGTGATGGGAGCAAAAGCCCCTAAAGTTGTTCCAGGAAATAGCCCCAAACAGAGAGTAAAAGAGTAAATTGAGCCAGATAACTAGATAGTGCTCAAACAATAGGATTACCAGAAATTATTGACCAGAATCTACGCCCTGTTGTAAAACATTGTAAAACATGTTGTATGTTATCAGACAACTCAGACCCCCTTTGGAATTTCCCGGCAGCTTTGTTCCCCCATTTTTCTTTTTTTTTTTTTTCCTTTTTCTCCCTTTCATGTGCAACCCCTCCCAATGTGTGGTTTTCTGCCTTTATAAACTTGTAAGATTTTCTGCTAGGGACTCAACCCTAGCAGACTCCCTAGCAGAATCACGAGTCGGGTCCCAGCGCGCTGGAATAAACACCTCTTGCAGTTTGCATCAAGTGACGCCTCCTGTGGTTGATTGGGGTTGCCGTAGGTCCGAGGGATAGAGTCGGGGTCTCCTTTTTGGAGGTCCTTCATTTGGGGGCTCACCCGGGATAAAACGGCCCCCCCATCTGCGGAGTCGACCTTGGATGTAAGAAGGGGTACCCCGAAGTTGTCTGTCTTTGTCTTATGTTTTGTTAGTTGGTCTGGTTCTGTGAGCGTGCTTTCGGTTTCGGTGGCAGCCGTTCGGTGACTCGTGAGAGTG
The DNA here is from genome assembly GCF_902686455.1 of Sciurus vulgaris. Classification (NCBI taxonomy): domain Eukaryota; kingdom Metazoa; phylum Chordata; class Mammalia; order Rodentia; family Sciuridae; genus Sciurus; species Sciurus vulgaris. Next base: position 10,190,913 of record NW_027632954.1, on the reverse strand, counting down.
GCCGAACAGTGGCCGGTAGACGTGCCTAGGGGGCCACAGATTGCAGCCCTGGGGGACGCCCTAAGGGTGGAAGGAGAGCCAGGGATGCCTGGTAGTCTCCGTCGATAAGGGGGCTGATCGGGTTCAACTGGTGGATCAGAGATTGGCGCCCATCTGGTTCCGGTTCTGTTGTATGTTTGTGGCAGACAAGGTAGAGTAGGTGGGTCCTCGTGTCTGTAAAATTTTTGTTGTTGTTATTTTTGTTGTTTGTGTTTCTAAGGACGGATGAAGTGACGATGGGACAGACTGTGACAACCCCTCTTAGTCTGACATTACACCATTGGGCTGAAGTTAAGAGAAGAGGTCGCGACCTCTCAGTTGAAATCAAGAAAGGCCCATGGCGGACCTTCTGCTCCTCAGAATGGCCTGCTTTTAATGTAGGATGGCCATCAGAAGGTACCTTTAATCTATCTGTCATTCTTGCTGTTAAAGAGATTGTTTTTCAAAAGGAACCTGGAGACCATCCAAATCAGCAGCCTTACCTCGTGGTCTAGCAGGATCTGGTGCAAAATCCACCTCCCTGGATTCGACCTTGGGTGGCAAAATCCAAGCCCTGGCCAGCCACACAGATCCTAGCCACCCAATCTCCCAGTTCTGGGGGGAAATCCAGTCACTTAGAACGCCCCAAGAAGATCTATCCCGAAATCCAGGCTGACCACCTTCTCTTTGACTCACCTCCCCCATACCCTCCCGTCTCGGTCTCAGTAGGGGATCAGGAAGAGCCAGAAGAACCGCCGGCCCCTGCAGTCGCCCCCTCTGCTCCCCTTAACGAGTCTCTGCCGGGGCCCACTCAGGACGCCACGGGACCTGCATGGGGTACCAGGAGCTGCTGCGGAGTAATTCCTGACACCACCATTGCCCTTCCCTTAAGGTCTTATGGGCCCCCACCGGTGGCAACAGATGGTGGACCGGCTCTTCTTCAGCCCCTCCAGTATTGGCCTTTTTCCTCCGCAGACTTGTATAACTGGAAAACTAATCATCCTCCCTTTTCAGAGGACCCCCAGCGCTTAACCGGGCTGGTGGAGTCTTTAATGTTCTCTCATCAGCCCACATGGGATGATTGCCAGCAGCTACTGCAGACCCTTTTCACTACTGAGGAGAGGGAGAGGATTTTATTGGAGGCAAGGAAGAATGTACCAGGAGCAGATGGACGACCCACCCAGCTGCCCAACATCATAGAGACTGCGTTTCCCCTCTCCAGGCCTGACTGGGATTTCAACACGGCAGAAGGTAGGGAGCGACTGACAGTCTATTGCCAGACTCTAGTGGCTGGCCTCCGTGGGGCAGCGAGATGCCCCACTAATTTGGCTAAGGTAAGAGAGGTTATACAGGGGGCCATGGAACCCCTGTCAGTATTTCTCGAGCACCTAATGGAAGCTTTCAGGCACTACACCCCATTTGACCCTACCTCTGAGGGGCAAAGGGCTTCCGTGACCATGGCTTTTTTAGGGCAGCAGCAATAGATATTAAGAGAAAGTTGCAGAGAATAGAAGGGTTACAAGATTATACCCTACAGGATTTAGTTAAGGAGGCAGAGAAAGTGTATCATAAGAGGGAAACTGAGGAAGAGAAGAAGCAAAGGAATGAAAAGGAGAAAGAGGAAAGAGAAAACAAAAGGATTGTAAGCAGAAGAACCTAACACGGATTTTGGCCGCAGTAGTAGGTGAGAGAGGCCAGGAACAAACAAAAGACAGGGCTAAAAAAGGGTCAGGCAACCTGGGCAACCGCACTCCATTAGACAAGGATCAGTGTGCCTACTGAAAGGAGAGAGGTCACTGGGCTAGAGAGTGTCCTAAGAAGAAGACCGGGCCCTCCAAGAAAGTATTAGCCCTAGAAGAAGAAGATTAGCGGGGACGGGGCTTGGAACCCCTCCCCGAGCCTAGGGTAACACTAGAGGTGGAGGGGAAGCCAGTTGAGTTCTTAGTGGATACTGGGGCTCAACACTCGGTCCTGCTCGAACCGACTGGGCCCATCTCCCACAAGAAATCGTGGGTCATGGTAGCTACAGGGCACCAGCAGTACTCAAGGACTACCCGAAGAACAGTAGACAGGAATGGGACGGGTAACCCACTCGTTTCTAGTCATCCCCGAGTGCCCTGCACCTCTACTTGGGAGAGACCTCCTAACCAAAATGGGAGCTCAGATTACCTTCACCCCTGATGGCCCAGAAGTGACCCGAAGTAAGAGAATAACTACTGCCCTGACTATGCACCTGGATGATGAACACAGACTTTTTGAGAGACAGGGAGCAAAAATATTTCACACAAATAACTGGTTGAACAGGTATCCAGGGGCGTGGGCCAAAACGGCTGGAACAGGACTAGCCACAGAAAGACCAAACATAGTTATACAGCTTGAGGCCACAGCTACTCCTGTGGCTGTACGTCAATACCCTATGACTAAAGAGGCCCAGGAAGGAATTAGGCCCCATATCCAGCGCCTCCTTCAGTAAGGTATCCTAGTGAAGTGTCAGTCACCATGGAACACTCCCTTGTTACCTGTTAAAAAGCCTGGCACAGGAGACTATCGCCTGGTACAGGACTTAAGTAAATAAGCGAGTACAGGACATCCACCCCACTGTACCTAACCCTTACAGCTTGCTGAGCTCTCTTCCCCCAGATCATATTTGGTACACTGTCTTGGACTTAAAGGATGCTTTCTTCTGCCTGCGACTACACCCTTCCAGCCAAAACATCTTCACATTCGAGTGGAGGGACCCTGACTCTGGGACAACAGGACAATTGACTTGGACCCGACTACCCCAGAGGTTCAAGAATTCCCCGACCCTCTTCGATGAAGCTCTCCACCAAGATTTAGCCCACTTAGGTGCCAGCCATCCCCACATAACACTTCTGCAGTATGTGGATGACTTATTACTGGCCGGGGCAACAGAGGAGGAATGCCAACGGGGCACGGGACTGCTGCTAGAAGAACTTGCTTGCTTAGGATATCGGGCCTCTGCCAAGAAGGCCCAGATCTGCCAAAAGGAGGTAACGTACCTGGGGTACGCCCTCAAAGGGGGGCAGAGATGGCTGACGGAGGCCAGAAAACAAACTGTGACTCAGATACCCGTTCCTCACTCTCCCCGCCAGGTGCGAGAATTTTTAGGGACTGCGGGGTTTTGCCGCCTGTGGATCCCCGGGTTTGCTACCCTGGCAGCCCCCCTCTATCCTCTGACTAGAGAAGGTGCCTCATTTGAGTGGGGTAACGACCAGCAGCAGGCCTTTGATGACATCAAGAAGGCACTACTGTCTGCCCCAGCCCTGGCATTGCCAGACGTAGCAAAGTCCTTTGTCCTATTTGTGGATTAGAGGAAGGGGGTAGCTTGAGGGGTGCTAACCCAGCCTCTAGGGCCATTGAAGAGGCCGGTAGCCTACCTCTCCAAGAAGGTAGACCCTGTTGCTAGTGGCTGGCCTGCCTGTCTGAGGTCCGTGGCAGCAGTGGCAGTATTAGTGAAAGATGCTGACAAATTAACTATGGGACAAAAGCTAACAGCCATTGCCCCTCACTTCCTGGAGAGCATCATCAGACAGCCCCCTGACCGGTGGCTGTCCAACGCCTGCATGACGCATTACCAGAGTCTCCTACTGAATGGAGACAGGATCCAGTTCGGGCCGCCTGCCATCCTCAACCCAGCTACCCTACTACCTGACATGTCCACCCAGGAGAGTGTGCTGCATACCTACCAAGAGATACTGGCAGAAGAAATGGGGACCCGAAGGGACCTCCAAGACCAGCCCTTACCAGACGCTCAGCTGACCTGGTTTACTGATGGAAGCAGCTACATAATAGAAGGTAAAAGGGTAGCCGGGGCGGCGGTAGTGGATGATGAACAAACTATCTGGGCAAGCAGTCTACCTGAGGGGACGTCGGCTCAGAAGTCTGAGTTACTAGCTCTGACTCAGGCTCTGCGATTGGCAGAAGGGAGAAAAATTAACATCTACACTGACAGCAGGTATGCCTTCGCTACTGCCCATGTCCATGGGGCCATCTACCGGCAGTGGGAGCTGCTGACCTTGGCAGGGAAGGAAATCAAAAATAAAGAAGAAATTCGAAGCCTGTTAGAGGCCATTCACCTTCGTAAGAAAGTAGCGATTATTCACTGCCCCAGACACCAAAAAGTGGGGTCAAAAGTTGCCAGAGGGAACCAAAAGGCTGACAGGGAAGCCAAGTGGGCAGCTCAAGTACTTAATATCCTATCCTTGTCGGAGGAAAAACTGATGTCTCACCCTAAGGAGGCGGTATACCCCTCTATTAGGAACTTTGAATATTCAGAACTAGACCTTGAGGAAATGGACAGATTAGGATTCCGCCTAGAGACTCCAGAGGGGATCCGGGAAACTTCAGAAGGAAAAAGAATTCTCCCTGAAAAACAGGCAATCATATTTCTCAGACACCTTCACAAGTTAACTCATCTAGGCCCAAAACATTTAAAAACTCTTGTCCAGTCTTCACCGTATTACATCATGAAGCTCTGGGAGCTTGCAGATACAACTGTAAAAAATGCAAGTCTTGCCAGATGGTGAATGCCCAGCCCAGCAAGCTACCTCATGGCAAACGGCTCCAAGGAGACCGTCCTGAGAGTTACTGGGAAGTGGACTTTACTGAGGTAAAACCAGCCAGGTATGGATATAGATACTTATTAGTATTCATAGACACATTTTCAGGATGGGTTGAAGCCTTTCCTACCAAGAATGAGACTGCTCAGGTGGTGGCCAAAGCAATACTAGAAGACATCTTCCCGAGGTTCCTGGTGCCCAAGGTAATCGGGTCAGACAACGGCCCTGCGTTTGTTGCCCAGGTAAGTCAGGGACTGGCCAAAATCCTGGGGCTTAATTGAAAATTACATTGTGCTTACAGGCCCCAAAGCTCAGGGCAGGTAGAAAGAATGAATAGAACTTTAAAAGAGGTCATGACTAAATTATCCTTAGAGACTGGCATAACAGACTGGACAGTCCTCCTTCCATTTGCTTTGTTTCAGGTGCACAATACCCCTGGCTCCCTCAAGCTAACTCCTTTTGAAATCCTTTATGGAACTCACCACCCACTCATTACCATACAACACCTTCCTTCCCCAGAATCTTATCCCTCTCAATCTCTGTACACCAGATTAAAAGCCCTTGAGACTGTGCAGAGGGAGGTGTGGAATCGGTTGGCTGAGGCCTACAGCCTGGAGACCTTCAGGTACCTCATCAGATCCAGGTCGGAGACTCAGTGTACATCCAGCGTCACCGTGTGGTCAGTCTGGAACCAAGGTGGAAAGGACCATACATAGTGCTGCTTACTACTCCAACTGCAGTAAAGGTTGATGGCATCGCCGCCTGGATTCACGCTTCGCATGTCAAGCCTGCACCACCACCAGATCCAACGTGGAAAGTGGAAAAATTGGATAACTCCCTCAAGCTCCGCATCCACCGTGTTCCTGCTCCTGTTGATGCACCTCCCGCCGATAAGTAGCCCCAACCCTCATGCCCCCCAACGACTAACATGGCAAGTCCTCTCCCAGACTGGAGATATAATATGGAGCACCACCAGGGAGAAACCCCTTTGGGCTTGGTGGCCATCCCCAACCCCAGACATCTGTGCCTTAGTAGCTGGGTTAGATAATTGGGACATCCCTACCCTGACTTCTGAGGAGGCCCGTAGACATTGGCCAACATCACCCAGGCCTTTCGGGGGATCAGAATACCGACCTAGTTGAAGGGTACAACTCAGGATGTAACTACCCACGCTCCCGTGACAATCTAAAACAGACTCCTTTCTATGTCTGCCCCCGGGATGGGAGGTCACGGAATATGGCAAGGACCGTGCGGAGGCATAGACCATTATTATTGTGCCGCATGGGGGTGTGAGACTACTGGCAACACTTATTGGCACCCCACCTCCTCCTGGGATTTAATAACCGTACAGCAAAATCTCACAGCAGCCAAATGTTACAACCAGGGGTGGTGTAACCCTCTGAACATCTCCTTCTTGGAAAAAGGAAGGCTATCACGTGAATGGATAAAAGGGAGAACTTGGGGATTCCATTTCTATATGTCAGGGAGGGACAATGGATTTACCTTCTCTATCAGGCTTAAGATTGAAACCCCAACTACCGTCCAGGTAGGACCTAATCTAGTATTATCTGAACAGCGGTCATCACCCACCCATATCAGGTCGCCTGTTTTCCGAGCCCCAACAAATAAGCCAGTTACAACCCCCTTGGCCCCCAACCTAGCAAATACACCCAAGGTACTGAACACAGGGCGAGACTCCTTAATTTGATACAGAGAGCTTTCAGCGCCCTCAAAGCTTCCAACCCTAATCTGACTGAGTCTTGCTGGCTATGTCTGGTGTCAAGTCCTCCGTATTATGAAGGCATCGTCTTCTCGGGGACATTTAATAACACCACCTCCCATTACTCCTGTAGCTGGGGGTCAAACAGAAATCTCACTCTTACAGAAGTCTCTGGGCAAGGTACTTGCTTAGGTACAGTCCCTGCAAACCATAAACATCTGTGCAACTGGACAATAGAAAGCCCTCAAACAACTACCAACTATTATCTGGTCCCCCCCCCCGTAGGCGGATGGTGGGCCTGCAGTACAGGACTGACCCCATGTGTATCCTCATCAGTGTTCAACACCACCAAAGACTACTGTGTCCTCGTACAACTGGTACCTAGAGTTATCTACCTGAGGCAGGCTCTTTTGAGGCTGAGTTCGACCTACAGCCCCCTAGACAGAAGAGGGAACTGGTCTCACTCACTTTAGCTGTCCTGCTGGGCCTAGGAGTAGCGGCTGGAGTAGGGACAGGAACAGCTGCACTTGTTCAGACTCCCCAGTACATTGAAGAATTACCGGTAGCTGTAGATGAGGATCTGAAGGATATAGAGCAATCAATCACAAAACTAGAGGAGTCACTGACCTCTCTATCTGAGGTGGTACTACAGAATAGGTGAGGCTTAGATCTCTTATTCCTTAAGGATGGTGGATTATGTGCTTCACTAAAAGAAGAATGCTGTTTTTACTCTGATGTAATAAAAGATTCCATGTCCAAACTTAGAGAAAGACTGGAAAAAAGACAACGAGATCGAGAAGCACATCAAGGGTGGTTGGAAAGTTGGTACAACCGGTCCCCCTGGTTCACCACCCTCATGTCCACCCTGATGGGTCCCCTTGTTATACTGCTTTTACTCCTCACTTTTGGGCCCTGCATCCTAAATCTCCTAGCTACCTTCATCAGGGAAAGAGTAAGTGCTGTACAGGTACTAATGCTCAGGCAACAATATCAGTCCCTCCGTCAAGGAAATAATTTGGGAGAAGAGTATATGGAGACAGAAGTTCCATGATTAGAACTTTCCAAAAAGAAAATGGGGAAATGAAAGAATGAACATTTTTTTAAGCTGTTTTAAAGAGTGAACATTTTTTAAACTGTAAGCTGTTCTAAAGAATGAACTTTTTTAAAGCTGTTTTATCTCAACTCCCTAAGGTCTCCCGCCCATTGTCTTAACTCCCTAAGGTCACCCTCCCGGTTATCTTAACTCCCTGCGGTCTCCCTCCCAGTGATGGGAGCAAAAGCCCCTAAAGCTGTTCCAGGAAATAGCCCCAAACAGAGAGTAAAAGAGTAAATTGAGCCAGATAACTAGATAGTGCTCAAACAGTAGGATTACCAGAAACTATTGACCAGAATCTACGCCCTGTTGTAAAACATTGTAAAACATGTTGTATGTTATCAGACAACTCAGACCCCCTTTGGAATTTCCCGGCAGCTTTGTTCCCCCATTTTTCTTTTTTTTTTTTTTCTTTTTCTCCCTTTCATGTGCAACCCCTCCCGATGTGTGGTTTTCTGCCTTTATAAACTTGTAAGATTTTCTGCTAGGGACTCAACCCTTGGACTCCTGCGTGAGTCACGAGTCGGGTCCCAGCACGCTGGAATAAACACCTCTTGCAGTTTGCATCAAGTGACACCTCCTGTGGTTGATTGGGGTTGCCGTCGGTCCGAGGGATAGAGTCGGGGTCTCCTTTTTGGAGGTCCTTCAAAACCACCCTGTAGGAGACAGTGGGAGATCTATATCTACCTTCTCTAAGGGCTTGACTTCAGGGGGGGTAGCAGGGCTTGCCATTGATAAAATAAGCTAGTCCATATCTAGTAGCTACTGTGGGAGGTGCTTTTTGCATACTCATGGTTGGAAAGACAGACGGTTCCATGGCCAAATTTATGTACTGCATTACATGTTCATAACAAGCACCCCAGGGAGAAGACACATCATACAGTGATAAAAGATTTTTTACTACTTGTGGCTGAGAAGGAGTTATAGTCCCTAATGTTTTATTAATATTCTTGGGAAATTCTGTAGTGTTCCCTTCACCCTCAGTGATTACTACCAAGGAATAGTATGAGTAATGTAATATTAGAAACATAATGCAGAAAAAGGACCAGAGCCCAGAGGCAAGCATCTGGCATCTCCTGGGATGATGAGTCCTTGTAAACATCATTCCCCCAGTGGATCCTTGTCAAGCACTGGTTGGGTTGCCAGGCGCCCCCACAGTAAACATAAATTCTCAATCACATTTTATGCTAAAGTCCTATGGAAGATAAGCCTCAACTTCTATCCTCTTTTATTAGATAGGAGTTTGTGTAGGGCGTAAGACCAATGGTAACTCATAATACCCAACCTTGACAAATAAATTTAAGCATTAATGTACAGTTCCTGTACTAGGATCTAACACCAACGACATGGCTAGACAAAGGCAGAATCACATTTAAGTTCATGTAAACAACTATAGCTCAAACAATTAGCCTTTTGTCCAGATATATAGCCTATGACCCGAAATATACACCCTATGCCTGTAGAAAATTTAAGCCACAATCCTAAAGTGTTACTCTATAAAATTCTGGAATGTAGAATTTCAGTATAGGAATGTATCTTACTCAGTACAATCCTTCTTTCTACAATACAATATAAAGTGATCATCTCATTCCTCCTGAAAAGTTTCTGGTGTTGGAGATTTAACTGCCATCTAAGGAGATGATATAAGTGATTGCTGTAGCTGCTGGAACATTATTTTTTGTACTGATCCCCAAATATATTTCTATTCTACTTGCATCATTGGAAATACCTCTTCCCTCTGGAGCCACAGAATTGAATTTTAACAACTGATAGGTCTTAAAATATGTAGAAAGCCCCTGTCATAAATATTTTAATCTTCTCATTACCTGGCTAACAAGCACAGGTTTCTTATATAACAGGTTTCATGTTCTCTGCCATTCTAGTTACCCTTTTCTGGGCACACTGCATTAACTATCCTGATATGCTCATCCTGAAACACAGAAGTCAAAAATTCAATACACAGAGCTTACTGTGTTTTTTTTTATTTGATGTCTTTTCTCATTTTAGCTACAGAAATTATTACTTATAAATCAGTAAAGAAGAATGGAAATATTTCCTTTGAAATTAATCACAGGTCTTTTAGGATGCTCAAGAAATACATTTTGAGAGCTTATTTCCAATTACTTCTTACAGGGTATTCATAGAGGTAATACCAAGAAAGTTCTTGGCTGCCATGCAAGAAATTTGCATTTAATGTAGGCTATAGAGAACCACTGAGGGATTTTGACTGGGAGAGAACTCAAGTCAGATTTGCAATTTAGAATACATGTCAGAGGGAGTAAATAAATACAAGTAAATCTTGCATTTATTAGCTTGAAACTTTATGGAGGAGGAGGGGGTGAATATCTATTTCTTGGTGGTGAAAGGCAGTCAGTTCATAAACAATAACAAAAATCAGTTAATATTTGAAGGACAAATATTTTTGCAACATTACATGATGCAGTTCTCTTTGAATTCATTAACTTTCAGTATTATCTGGTTTAGACAAATATTGTATCATATTTCTTATCTCCCTCCAAATCTTGCTCCCCTTTTTATATTCCCAGTTTACAATAATGGCCGCAGCACCTGGGCAGATTCTCTTCTCTCTTATCCCCAACATGTATTCTACCACCAAATCCTTTTAAAAGTTCCTATGAAGTTTCATTCAAGTTTGTCACCTCCTATTCATTTACATTGTTATTACTTTGGTTTAAAGTCTTCATGAGGTCTTACTTGGACTGACATTTTCATTTTACCCCCTCTAACATATATTCTAAATTGCAAATCTGATTTGAGTTCTCCTCTCCCAGTTGAAATCTTTCAGTGGTTCTCTACAGTGTACATTAAAAAAAAAAAAAAAAAAAAAAACTTCTTGCATGGCAGCCAAGAACTTTCTTGATATCACCTTTATGAGTGCCTTTGACTTCATTTTCCTTAATTTCTATAACATTATTTCCCAACATTCTCAATTACTTGTAATACCCAGAACTCAATTTGCAGTCATTTTTCCCTAAATTTATATAAATATTGGTGATTTTTCCAAAAAGGGAGACCCTTACTGAGTCTCAGGATGGCGCGCTCCAGGAAAAACGAGAGACCAGCTTGATGCAAAAGCAGGAGGAACTTTAATAACGGAGCTCTGGGCCAACACGTATCTCATGCAGGAGATAGAGGAGTCAACCCTGAGGCTCAGAAATCAGGGGTTTATATAGGAAAAGTTAGGGAGTTTGGCGCAGGTACACATAATTAGTTGATTCAAACATGAGCGGGCTAATTTTGGCGCATGATTACATCAGCAAGTAGTACATGCAAATTAACATTCCAGCAGTTTATTTTGGTTAACAGATGGTCAAGTTAACCTTAAAGAAAAGGGAAGAAGGGAGAAAGTGGGTGACACCAGATGATCCATGGCCTTGTGGAGATTGTTTATCCTCCATGGCCAGTTAGTTTTTGATGATTTGGCAGTCTTATTTTAGGCTTGTTTAGGTATGTTCAGGCCTCAAGCCTGTCCCTCTTTGTTTCTTTTCCTAAGTTTATTTGCTAGACTACAGATTCTGTGCTTTAATTATGGGCACTTAAATTTTAACTCCTTCAGTGCGAGGTACTGAGTTTGATCCTCAACACCACATAGAAAATGAATAATATAAAGGTATTATGTCCATATACAACAAAAAATATTTTAAAAAAGAAATTAACCAACTCCAAGAAATAAAAGCCCAAAGTACTCTCTGATATGTTGATGATAACTTATAACAGGGGAGGGGAGGGAGGAAAAGTAAGGATGTTCACTGGATTAGACAAAGGGGAATGAAGGGAAAGGAGGAGGGATGAGAATGGGAAAGACAGTGGAATGAATTAGACATAACATTCCTCTGCTTATATATGAATACAAGACCAGTGTAATTCCACATCATGTTCAACCACAAGAATGAGATCCAAATTGGAATGGGTTGCGTTCCATGTATGTATAATATGTCAATATACACCTTACTGTCATGTATATCTGAAAACAACAAATTAAGAAAAAACCTTTATATAAAAAAAAAGAAAAGGTCTTATCTTTTTTTATTTTTTAATGTTAAGCTGATATTATGCAATCCTCAAGATTTCATTCCTTGTTTCTAGTTTGACTCTTTGCCCTACTAAATAGGTTATTCCTTCAAATATTTCAAGGGAACTCTCAGATCTCCCCAGATCTTAACTTATTTTGCCTAAACGTGTCCAGAAAATTCATCTGCATTTCAAATGATATGTTTTCACATTCCTTAAATCATTCTTATCTCTCCCCTTATTCATTGAATTCCAGTTTCAATTTTATAATGTTTTTAGCTGGTAGTCTGATCAGTTTAGAGAACAATTATGTGTTCTGGGACATAATAATTTTTTGATGATGCTAGATTTAATCATGCCTTTTAGAAGCCTTATCCTCTGCTGACTCATATTGAGCCTACTATCCCAAACCTCAAAGTTTTTTTCTAGCACTCCTAGCCAAAACTGAAATAAGGTATGTAAAGAGGGTGTGAGGATTTGAAAGTTGAATATTCTACATTCTGGACTAGTCTCCTACCAGGTGTTAACTTGCTGCCTGAAATTAAGTCACACCATTTCTATGTTTGACATTTTCTATAATGAAAGATGGCATTCTTTTACTTCACAAATACATGCCAGTTGCCCAAAATTTAGATGAGTGGAATCATCTGGGGAACAAATTTGTCAAAAAATCTTATGCCTGTCCCACCCAGATGTACTGAATAAACATTACCAGGGATGAGATCAAAGCATCTCTAAGTTTGGAAAATAATCCAGGTGATTCTAATATAAGTTTATGGTTATCAATTACTACTTTAGAGTCACTTAAAAATAAATGTTCTAGTAATAACTTTATGCCAGATATTACGCAACCCTCAAGATTTCAGTCATACATACTGCTATTTAAAAGCAAGTACATAAACACAATTAAACATAATCAAGTAATTAAGTAGTCAATTTGTACAGTCACTTACCTTTAAATACTTGAGTGACCCAGCATCCTTGGAGCTCTGCAATGGAAAAATTGTCTCCTAAGGGTTAAATTAGGCCAATGATAGCAAGAATTGACTTTTATAGGTTGGGGGAAGACCTTTTGATATGGGAATATCTTGTTTTTGACCACTTTAATGGAAACTTCAAGAAAAGCAAAGGCAAACCTACAGCCTGTAGCAAAGATAACAGCATCAATGTCATCCTCTCTGGAGCCACCCTCAAATATGGCAGCTGTCTCTGTGAATTCCTTCACATTTCCTTTCACTTTTACCAAGCCAGAAATTATATATTTGGCAGATCACCATTTATTGTTGGATGCTGGCTCAGAGCTCTATGAGTGCCAATAAAGATGAAGAGGAGAAATGAGAGTGACCAAGAGAGAGGGAAAGAGGGGGAAAGAGAGAAATAAATCATGTAAGTAATTTTTTGCTTTGGTGGAGGTGATTAAATAATGTCAATGGTTTCCACTCAGTCTACAATTGAAATTTGGAAAAGTTCTACTTTATACGAATTCTACTGTACATCAGCTTTTCAGGGCAAAAGCTGAACCCTAAAAGTCACTGAAAGGGCAAAGTACTGGAGAAGTGAAGGAAGAAGAGTCTTATTTGAGGAATGCATATGTGGTTTCTTAAGTAATACTAACACTCTGTCGTATCATAAGGCCATAGGCTAATAGTTTCTGTCCACATATCATTAAGTCTGGCAGAACTTGTCTGTTAATATTCTGTTCAGTTCCATTTCTAATTCCAAAGTCCCAAGAGGTAGATTTAGAATTTCATTTCCCAAACTATGTAATAAATTACATCCATATAGCAATTTAGAATTTAAATTAAATTTCCATGCATTATCTTTACAGTCACACAAACTCTATGAAGGAGATAGGATAGGTGTCATTATCTAGGTTGGATAGATGTGGAAATCGAAGTCAAGAGAAGTGAAGTGACTTGACCAATGGTATACAGCCTAGTATTTTAGAATTTCTATTAAAATAGCTTTCTATAAACTCTGTTGGGATAGTTTGGACCTATTAAGTAGTGTTTTCTAGAGACAGCATGGAATGAGGGTATCAAAATAAGTAAGCCAGGTTTCCAGTATCTTGGGTCTTTTAAAAAAAGTCTTAATTCAGTTTTAAAACAGTTTTAATTTCTGAATTTTAAGTCAGTATGCTGTGACAGTCCTCATTCCATTATATTCCTGGCCTAGCCTCAGAAATATTATATGGTTTACAACTATCCTTGATTTGTTGAATTTAATTTGCTTTGATTCTTACCTTTTGGAAGATTATTTTCTGAATCCAACCTCATAATTTCATTTTTCTCTCTAAACCTGTTCCCTTTCACTAACAGTACCACCATTTACATAGATGGTCAAATCACAAAACTGTCTCAAATCTGCTTACCAAGTTTATGCTCTTTATCCCTTAAAAAGGAAGATTACCCAGGATAGTTTTGTTTCCTCCCTATCTCCTCTGAACTATTTCAGTTGTCTTTAGGCCTCCCTTCCTATCTGCCTTCTATGCCATTTGCCTTAGAATAGAAAGGCAAGTAAACATGATTTTAGGATACTCAGTTTAGAAAAGAAAATAAAAAGCTAGAAAGAATATTATCTGTTTAGGAGCTGTGGTCATTATACAATACTTTTATTACAGATTTATTATTATATCACTAACTTGCTTAAATTCTAGTCAAGTGCTCTGCCACTGAGCTAAATACCCAACCCCCAAACTTTTTATTTAGCAGAGCATACAAAAAGTTTCTTATCTGATAGGCCTAGAGATATATTCAACTACTCTTCTACCTTTGCCATATAGCCTAGATATATCAGACTATGTACAGGTCTCAGGCTATAATGTTCCTTTTGCTATTCTAAGATATTATGATTAGAATGCTACATGCTAACACTATTTCCCTACCTCTTATTATTCCATAACACCTCAATTATTTTGCAACTACAAAAGATATTCATACTTAAATAACTCAATAAAAAAGTTGTTGGGAAATACAGCATCCAAGTATCATCTCGCCAATTAATTTCAAATTGCTGAGGCAATTTAGCAAGGACTTAAGCGACTTAGTGAGACCTTGTCTCAAAAAATGCAAAGGGCTGGGAATATAACTCAGTGGTAAAATTACTCTGGGTTCAAACCCTAGTACCCAAAGAAAAAAGAAAAGAATATTATTGGGACATCTGTGAAAATTTAAATATGCCAACCTTATAGATAATGTATTTTGTCAATGTTAAATTTCCCAAATATGATAATTGTATTGTGGTATGTAACAGAGTTCCCTTTTTCTTAGGTATATATTAATGATTTTTACTTACTTTAAAAAAAATAAACTTAAGTATGAATGTATACTACATATTGTTTGGATCTTTCTATCTTCTAAAAGGGAAAACAGAAAAAGCAAATATGACCATATTTGATAGGTGAACCTAGGTAAAAGATATATGAATATTCAATGTATTTATTATTGAATTGCTTTTCTGTAGATCTGAACATTTTCAAAAATGAGAAATTAGACAGAAATAAATCATTTAAAGTCAGTATATAGAAATGATTCCACAATGGTCCTCCTGGCTGTATGAGAACCTCATTCTTTATACTCTGCATCCTATGCATTTCTTTGTCATATCCTGTTGTCTGTCTTCTCATTTATATTTTTAAGGTAAGATCCATTATGAAGTCTTCCATTTGTTACTCATGTTTTCCTTGTGCAAATTACTTAGTTTCTCTTAGTTTCAATTTTTTCATTCTGTAAAATGGACATAAAAATGTATGGACCCCTGGGCCATTTGTGAGGGTTAAATGAGATAATACATAAAACTCATCACTGTGCTTGTCTTTAAAAACTCTTCAAAAAAGGTAAGGTATTATTTGTATGATCATGTCTTTTCTCTCTGTATTTCATACCCAATATAATGCCTTGCTCCCAACAGGTGCCCCATATTTGTTGACTGAATGAATGATGCACTGCCCTGTGCTACCTTTTTGTTGTTGTTGGGCACAATATACAAAGAATTGATACCTGAAAGAATAAGAAAATGGTTAATGCCAATGAGAATAAATTACAGAAATCCTTTAGACCAGCAGATCTTGTTCTTCTGTGGTTGATAAGATAAAAATTGAATTTCAAATTCTCTGGATTTTCTTAATGTATGGGTAGAGATAGCTCTCTTACCATGTGTGAACAATATTTGATCTTGTATCTTAGCCATTATCAACTATATTCCCATCCTGAGAACATACCTGTGTTTAGGCTTCAGGCCAAACATTTCATAATCAAATCTTTGACTCATACTTTTTTACAAAATTGTATTTGTTAATGCTTGGCCACATATGTTTGATAAAAGATGTTTAAATTCAGAAAAGTGTACCACATCAAAAGGATATCCATGGTCCCCTACAGGATTCAGGATCGAAACCCCACTCCTGATACTGAGGAATACCTAAAAATATTGTTCACTTTTATCATACTGGCTCACAATCTGAAAGCACTCCCACGTTATTCAAGATTACATTCAAATTCACTAGCGTGGCATTTTAGTTCTGTGCAATCTTTTAAACAAAATTTCCTGCCTTTTCCTTCCCAAACACTGTCCGAGAATATATCTCATTGTGATCCACCACTATGTTTCTGTTTAAAGTTAATGTGCTTGAAAAGTTCTCCTCTTTTAAATTCTCCTCAGCCCATCCAGATCAAGTTGGCTTCCTCTATGAGAACACCACTGACCTTTCAGGCTGAGAATTCTCTCTCCATCCTCTGAACTTCACTAGTTCTTACCACCTATAGGACTCATTAAAAATCATGGAATAGGCTGGGCTTAGTGGTGCATGCCTATAATCCCAGTGTCTCCAGAGGTTGAGGCTGGAGGATCATGAGTTCAAAGCCAGCCTCAGCAATTTAGCAAGGCCCTAATCAACTCAGTGAGACCCTGTCTCAAAATAAAATATAAAAAGTGCTGGGGAAGTGGCACAGTGGGTAAGTGCTGATATCCATATATTTTTGGAAAGATTAGATTGCTTCTTATTTTTTTTTCCATTTGAATGGCAAAAAGAAAACTCACCCACCATCCTGTTAAGTAAAATATTTAATTACCAAAATGTGCCTTCCTTTATATGAGCACATGGCATTTCTTCTGGCCAATGGACAATTTACACTCTCAATATTGCATTTAAACAAACTCTTCCAGCAATTACTGAGTCTTCATCAAAGCCAGAGAGAGGATAACTAGGATTCCTAATTTTTTTTTTTTTTTTGTAGTTGTAGATGGACAGTATGCCTTTGTTTTATTTGTTTATTTTTCTGTGGTGCTAAGGATGAAATCCAGTGTCTCACAAATGCCAGGCCTTGCCACTGAGCCACAGCCCCAGCCCAAACTGGGATTCTGAGTGCAGTCTGAAGCAGTGAACTTATTCCTTAGCATAAAGCCAACTGAATAGTGGCACTCTAACTAGTAATCATGCCTCTCCATTAGCATTGATCATGATGCCAATTGAGCCAATGAAATCAAGCCCCATATTTGCCACTGATACTGATGGGCAATGTGCAGCCATCCATAAGCTGTTGGGTCTACCTTCTTGATAATACTGAAGATAGAATGAAGCAAAGTAAATCATTGACTCAAACCTCCTTGGCTGTGTAGCTAATCTGTACAGCCAGATGTCCTCCAGAATTCCCAACAATTATAAAGAATATTTTTCCAGCAAATGCCTCTGGGTTTTTATAGTCTTGACTATGGAAGTACTGTCCTTGAACTTCTCATTTCCTGTAAGAGAACATAAAATAATTTTTGGATGATAGTTTATATGATGGATATCATTTGTAAAACCATTCTTTTGTAGAATTTAAAGTTGAAGAACATATTATCCATATGATCACCCTTTATTCAGCTATTCTTGTCATTCTAAATACTTTTGCTTAATTTTTTCTTCCATAGTTCCAGAATAGTAACTTGTGATTCCTTTATTATAAGTACTTTTTATTTTGTATTTGCAGACTCACAAATCCAAATTGTCTCAGAAAATTGCCATTCTCTTTTGTCTTATCATTCCTTTAGATACACACTCCCATTTCAATTAGAGTGTATATGTTTCTGTATACTCTAGGATATACATTAAGTGCATTTTTTAGAAAAAGAAAGTTCAGGCCTCAAACTGAAACTAAATTATTCAAGCTTTCATTTAACCCTTAGAAACTCAATATTTGTTTGTTTCCTAGATCACTGAAAAATTTCACATCTGAACCAATGCTGTGTAAGAGATCCACAGTCTTCCTTTTTGATCCTTAAGAAGACCAAAGTCATTGTGAAACTAAATTTAATCATGTTCTACTTGTCAGAAATACATACGTTCCCCAAAATTTGCTGTAAGTTAGTTTCATTATTGTGAAAACATGACAAGTACTTACACAAGCATAGATTGTTTAGGCCAGTCAATCAATTAGCCTCCTGATGCCATCAAGACTCACAATAAACATGAGACATATGAGGCTAGTTGGTGTAACATGGCAGTCTGCTTTACAGTAAATGTTTCTATAAGTAGAAACAGTACACTCTACGCTAAATGTAGTACAGTAAATACATAAACCAGTAACATGGTGGTTTATTTTTATTATGTACCACATACATAATTGTGTGAGCTATAATTTTGTACAACTTCAGTGCAGATAGGTTTATACATCAACATCACCATGATATTATAATGGCTATGATACTACTCAGCCAATGGAATTTTTCAGTCTACATTATAATCTTACGGAATCACCATTCTGCATGTTTTCCAGCCTTGACTGAAATGGCATTATGTGGTGGCATGATTGTTCACAGACCTCTAAACTCTAAAATTACCATTGCCCAAATGGCAATAAAACAAATAATCCCATTTTCAAAGGAACATGCACAATCAGGGTAAGCCTTATTTCACCCCAAAGTAAAAATCACTCAGATTACAACCTTCTATTCCTCAGTGTCAAAGGCATGGCTTGAGGGTATACCTCCTTTCTGGAAGGTCACTCACCTGGAAAGCTTTCCAGGGGTAAGTGAGCATTAGTGTGATGGCCAGTGCAAAGCATGACTCCATCAAAGATATTAACCTCCTTTTTCCCTTCACACTCAGTGACCACCTCCCATTGGCCTGAAGTAGAGAAATCAGGCCTCTTCTTCACACTGTACACAGTGATCTGAAAGCAAAGTAACATACACAGGGTACTGTAACCATAGCCAGTACAATGTGTATCTTCCCAGACATGACTTATCCTGCAAAATGTTACACAAAATGTTGATACTGCAGGTACCATCACATTATTAGGGTCCTTGCAAGAATATTTGATTTTCCATAAACTGTTCCATAAAGAACAGTTTTGTTTGAGGTTGTGGTTCAAATGAAAAGACTTCTATAAGGCAGATAAAGTAAAATGGAGTTGACTGACTAATGTACTCTCCTGTGCCTCTAGAAAAGTAGGATTTGCGAGAATGTTTAGTCTCTGCCTTAAGACATTGTAGCACCTGAATAAATCCTGAATTTCTCCTGTACTTCTGTGACACTTTGTGCACTAAACACCTATTCCTCCACTAACCCCAGACATCCCCAAGTTCTCTGATGTCTTCTGACACTAAAATTCTGTTCTCTTTGACTAACCTCAAACATGTGACTATGAGGCTCCCTTTCATGTTAGAGCAGGAAAATATTTCAGTGGCTCTTATTTCTTTACAGGAATCTCTCTATGCCCACTTTACAAGTAATTATAGAGAAAGAGGCTATGAGATAGGAAAATAGTGGTATAAATTTTAGTTTTTCAAAAAAAAAAATAAATAAATATGGGTTACTCTGCCAGCCGAAGGAAACATGAAGAATGCACTCCAATCGGCTTCTAGGGTCTTGGGTTTAATGTCTTGGTTGAATAATAGAGACACTAAGACTTACCCATCCTTTATAGTTCCTGTCATGTGTTTGTACACAAGGTGGTGCTTCTACTTGGATCATCCTTTAATTCCTTCTTCATTTGGTAGACTTCTTTCTATTCAAGACTAAGCCTGGACATTATCTTCTCTAAAAATCTTTCCTGGAACTTGATTCCTCTTCCCTGATGGGTTAAACATCCCTCTTCTGAGCTGCAATATATAGATCTCTATAGCATTTATCACTTGGTTTATTACTTATATGTATAATAATTTTCATTTTTATGTGTCTTTAAGCACAATTATTTGCTTAAGTTACTTATTTTTGTGTCTTTGCATCATCAGTGCTTAGTAAAGTAACAAACTTGTTCAAGAACTGTCACTTAAACAGGTCAGAGATGCACTACTGTTCTGTAAATGACTGGCTTTGGAAATTGTCACCAGATAATAGCATTTTATTATTGTTGCTAAACAGAAAAAGGTGGAAGGTTTGGTTTTTAAGCCAGGTGACATATCTGTTTATGGTCATGATTATAAATTATGGAAAAATCACAGCAGACTTTAGAGAAGAAAGGAACCAAAAGTCCTACAGTACAATCATCTTATTTTACATAAAAAGAAAATTATGATAAATTCAAGTTGAGAAACTAACTCATCTCTAAGGTCACAAGTTAATCAGTGGTAAAAACAAGGACCAGAATTCAGGGGTTTGTTTCCTAATTCAGTGTTCTACTCTGTCCACCATTTTTAACTTCTTTGCTTCCTCAATAACTTCCCAGTCATTAAGTACTTCATCAGGTGGTTTTGGTGAATAACCAAAAAAAATATATTGAAATAATAAAATAATAAAATAATATAAAATAATATATTGAAAACTTCTTCAGAAAGTATAAAAGAATAAAGCAATAGTGGAAAAATTGTGGAACCAGAAATATTTATAATGCCCATACCTATTCATTTCCCTCATCTCCTTTATTATAAGCAGTGTGTGAAATAAAGACAATTAAAATACTGGTGGCAGGTATGTTTTCTATATCTGCAGCCAAAATATATGATTCCCAGGGGTATTTTACAGAGAGAACAAAGAGTGGAGTCTTTGTACTTGAGCATATCAAGCTAATATTTACACGTAAGCACTGGTAAATGAAGCCATACTATTCATTTACTTGATGAAGAACTTCAAACACAAAGACATCCACAAAACTGCCTACCTTGAACTGGATAAACTTTAAAAGTTTGAAGTCTTTTGCATACATCCTGAAATACTCGAGGACCTAGGAATTGTGCATGAAGTTAAGATCTGGGATGCTGTAGTCACTGAAGCACATCATCTCCTTAGAAGAATTGATGATCACCAATTTTAAATGCTGAGTCTTCCTCCTTCAGGATTTTCCTGCAGTAAATTAGAAGTATTCATGGCAACTTGAGAACTAATTTCATGATTTACAAATAGACAGTGAACAGTTAAAAATTTCCTGAAATAAATGCCAATTCAAATAAATGCACCCATACACCACCTCCATACATCTCCCAGTACTTGCGCCTCTGTGTAGTTCCTTCCCCTTGAATCTCATTATCTTATGACTTGCTTTTGACCAACAGTATACAGTTTAAATGCCACTGAAAGACTTTCAATACTAAGTAATAAGTAGCCTTGCAGCTTCTAAGATGTCTTAGAAGACTTACTTTGGTGGAACCTAGCAGCCATGTAAGAAGTTAGCTTTTGTAGCATAACCCAATGAGAAAGAAATCTTTTGGCTCATGGATTCAAAGGACTCAGCTCCACTGCTTTTGGCTTGAGGCAAGGCAGGAAATCATGGTGGAAGAGTATGGCAGGGTAAATCTTCTCATCTCATGGTAGCCAGAAAGCAGGGATTGGGGGAAGAGGCCCAGGACAATGTAGAGTCCCCAAAATAACCCCCCTGAGCCTGTGATCTGCTTTTCAACCATGTCCCATCTGCCTAAAGTTTCTACCACTGCCTAGTAATCCATTCAGCTGTCAATGAATGAATTCATTGATGATGTCAGAAACCTAAATAATGAATCACTTTCCAAAATACCCACCGCTGGAAAATGCTGCATTGGAAACTAAGACTTGAACACCTGGGTTTTTTGGGGAAATTCTAAATCTTTACTATAAAAACTCCAACTACATTGAGACCACAATACTGTTAGGAAGCCCAACCTAGGCACATGGAAGAAAATATCTAAGATAGAAAAATATTCAAATAGCCCTCAGAAATTCTAGCTATCCCACCTAAAGTTCTAAACATGTGAACAAAGTAGTCACATTAAATTCAGTCTTAGCACTCATCGGATAGCAATCACAAGAAGTTCCAAGTGAGAACTTCCCAGATGAATGAATAAGTCTCAAGAATTTTCATATATATTGGGAGATTGCTCTCAAGAAAATGTACTGTCTCTTTCCAGTATAAGTTATTATTTACCCCATTGTTATCATTGCTGGGTAACAGTCATTTAAATGAGTAAAAATGGGTTAGATCAAAACATACTAGGGAGAGTATAAGTTAGTATAATATTTTCTGAGTAATTTTGCAATATATATAAAAATCCTTGAAATTTACATAGCCTTTTAAAGAAATATTCAGACTTGCAAACAAAGATTATTGTTAATGGATGTTACTGTCAGCGTTACTCATAAAATTAAAAGAAAACAACTTAAATGCTTAAGAAAAAATAACTGAAATTCAAGAACCACCGTTCTAGATCCTTGCTACCCAAAGTATGGTCTGTGGACCAGCACAAAGGGGATCACTAGAAGCATTGTTAGAAATGCAGAATTTTAGGCCCCTCCCTAGGCTTACTGAATCAGAACTAACATAACAAAATCCTCAGATTCAGATTCAGATGCACATGAATACTGAAAAGCACTGGTTCAGATGACATTAGTCCATAACTCAGTGTCTTCCTTCCTACAACAAACTTTTTGCTTCCTCAAAAATTTCCAGTTAATTACTTCAAGGGGTTAAGGTGATACTCCAATAAAATAATGCAATATGAATCCAGCCTATTATTCTGTCACTGAAATGTCACAAAGCACAGATTTTCAAATCCATTACATTTAAATTATTTTTGATTATAGAAAATCGCCTTCACCAATTTGAACCCTCTCCTCCCTTTGTATTACAGAAATGAATAAATATTAGGAAAGTAGGTATTACAAAACATTAAATATCCACAGAGTGTTAAATTTGTCCACATTCAGGTTTATTTTTCTCCCAATTCTTATTAAAAAATTATTTACTGTAGGAATCCAAAATTGATCATACTCATTTGTCTGCCCCATAATTATTTCTTTTTTACTGGTAATGAGACCTTCAGGAGTCTCCTTTCAAGTCTTTCCTTATTTATTTTACCTATTTCAACCAAAGTATTCATTTAAGGTGTGGCTGTGACTATATCTCTGCCCTAATTAACATTTTAGTTGTTTAAATTTCCTATATTACCTATCAGAGAACTTTATTGGGACTCCAGATCAACACAACCAGAATATCACAAATGGGCTGACATCATTTTTGTTAATGTTCTCCCAATGATTAATTCTTAAATATGTAGCAAAAGTGGACAACTACACCCTTTTAAGTGTTTTTTAATCAATTTATTGTCTTATTCTTTTTTGCCATTTTTTGAGAAAGAGTTATGAAATTTATGTTTTATTTTAAAAAACATATTTCATTTAAGGATGTATATAATTTAATTTTCTGATTAAAGTTTAACAGTAACATTTTATATTATATTGGGCCCACATGGCATCTATTTGTCTATCTGTCTATACTTTAAAACTTTACTATGTTAAATAGTTATCTGATCATCATTATAAATATCACTTAGGGCTTTGCAGAAATGGAGAATTTTGGTATAATCCAAATTAATTCATGAGAAACTCCAGTAATTCATGTGTAAATTAAAGCTTGAAAAGCACAGTTTAGCATGCTTTAATAATTTTTAGATATGAAGTTTGACTAAAAAATATCAAGATTATTTTACAGAATTGAGTACTTATTAAATCCTTAGCATTTTGAAAGAAATTTATTAACTTTCAAGTAATTCCATTCATAAGGTAACATCAAAGTAAATTGATATATACATATATATATATATATCTCATATCACAACCTACTTTTACCATCAATCTTACTTAATGCTAATGAAGAGATCAAGAATAGATTGAAATTAATGTCTTGAGAACTAATATAATTATTATTAGGAAGTTTTCAGCTGTACAAGGAGGAGACAATACGGGTTTGGTAGGTGGAACATGATCAGAAAATAGAAATGGTGGTGTCTGAGAAAACACTTGTTTGGCAGATAGAAAAATGAAAGAGGATGCCAGGGTCCAGCCCTAGCAGGAGTCCATGGGTTCCACACTGGTAAACAGCGCACAGGGAGACAGAGTCGACGATGGATGGAGAATGAAAGACAGACTCTAGTTCTGGTGCAATCAATCCCACTATATTCTGGGGAAGGCTGGGTTTATATACACTTTTCTTCAGGCTATGATGACAGGCTTATGATTAATAAAATCAAAGAAGTTTCCAAAGCATAGGCAGAAATTGTTTTTACTGAAAGATTGTGAGAAATCAGTAACCATACAGATTACAAATATCTAACTAAGTCATTGAGCTAATACAATGTTTATTTCCTTAATATCTAAACTCTATGTGACCTAAAACTATTATTATTCTCACGGTTAAAGTGATAGACAAATAATCTCACATGACCATTTCTACTAGGTCCATCTGATTAATATCTAAATTGCTAAGTTACAGGAGGGCAACAGTCCCAATGATTCCCATGGCTAAGTTTTTTTACTGAATAGATTACATTGTCTTATGTAGCTCTTTTTCCCAGAACAGGGCATTGTGTACCAATGTTTATTATAGGGGTGACCTATTCTTTGTAGGAAGGAAGGAATGTTGTGAAACCTTATTCTTTTACCTTATCACACATAAACAAAACCATCATCTGGATTAAACCACCCTGTAGGAGACAGGGGGAGATCTATATCTACCTTCTCTAAGGACTTGCCATTGATAAAATGAGTTAGTCCTTATCTAGTAGCTACTGTGGGAGGTGCTTTTTGCATACTCATGGTTGGAAAGACAGACAGTTCTGTGGCCAAATTTATGTACTGCATTACATGTTCATAACAAGCACCCCAGGAAGAAGACACATCACACAGTGGTAAAAGATTTTTTACTACTTGTGGCTGAGAAGGAGTTATTGTCCCTAATATTTTATTAATACTCTTGGAAATTCTGTATTCTGTGTAGTATTCCCTTCACCCTCAGTGATTACTACCAAGGAATTGTATGAGTAATATAATATTAGAAACAAAGCAGAAAAAGGACCAGATCCCAGAGGCAAGCATCTGGCATCTCCCAGGATGATAAGTCCTTGCAAACATCATTCCCCCAGTGGATCCTTATCAAGCACTGGTTGGATTGCCAGGCACCCCCACAAGAGGAATCATGATAGGAAAGTGCAAGTGGTACTACCTGAGGAGAAAATAAAAATATACTGAATCCCAGGAAACTGTCACAAGAAATGAGAAAATAGAAACCCTGAATTCCCAGTGTTCTTATTGGACACTTACCAGTGGAGGTGGAATTTCAAAGTGTTTAGATCGATTCTACGTATGAATCCTCTAACAGATTATAAAAATGTTTTGGGTGATGGAAGGACAACTAGACTCCAAATAATGATCATGGGACTGATAGAGAAGTACATCTAAGGAAAAAGTTCTCAAGGTAGCCATCAGCAACATGCAAAATATGTTCAGTCCATTAAAGGATGTTTGTAATATCTTAGTCTCCACAGCTATGTAACAAAAAATTGTGAAAAGGAGGGTCTATAGCTCCATAAACATTCTTAACAGCCACTCAGGATAGCTTCCTTCTCAGAAATCCAATTATTAAACAAATATATTGGGTAGAAAATATATGCCAGGTATCATTATTGGTTCTAGAATATAATAATGAACCATATAGGTATGTCTGTGTTAAGGAAAGTCAGAGAAGTCAGAGCATTATGATGAAAGATTTTTTGTGTGTGGAAGCTGTTCATTAGGTATTAAAATTTTGCCCAGAGGATAATAAAAAAGAAATCCCCATGCTGTATATTCAGCAGATTTTAATTTCAAATCCATTTAGAGTTTAAAAATCACAAAACTGATAATCAGGCAGAATAATGGCTACCCTCCCAAAATCATCCCTGCCTCAATTCATTTCACTGCTGTTCAGTAATTGTGAAACCTGGCTAGGATGCTTAAGGGGACTCAAAATGTGGGGGTCTCACTCTAGGCATGAATAATAACTGACAGGTAACCATATGCAGAGCTGTCAGTTTTATAAGTGATTGATGTAATTTTTCTTTCACTTACTCCCTATGATCACGTACAAAGGGACTATTACTATTATCTCTTCCTAAAGATTAAAAAACAGTGGGCAGAGAGGTTTAATGATTTGCCCAAGGCCATACTTCTTGTAAATGACTGTCTTTGAATCTAAAACAGTGCTCTTAACCTCTACACTAGGGTGTGACTGGATTACAAGAGTAGAATTTTATGTTACTAAAAACAAGTTAACAGGGTTTTCAGACCACTTCTGATTATGATAAAGGTATAGGGATTTGCTAAGGGGATTCATTTTAGATCTGAATAAGACTACAGTCAGAATTAGTTCCCAAAATGGAGTCAAGAAACAACACATTTGTTCCACTAAGAAATGTCATAAGGCCACTTTTAAGTAGCTGGCCAACACTGTGTTAGTTTTTATGATGTGAAATACACCTGTGACACCTCAATTCCATTTGCTTGTTCAGAAAATGAGTTTAAAAGTAAACCAAGTTAGAGATCAATGAAGGTGACTGATACTTTTTAACACTTAATAAGGATACCATTTAAATAGATAAAATTGTTAATGGTTACTAACAAGTTGCAGGGTTGGTTGTGCATATTAAAACAATTTAACTTTAAAACTGAATATGTGTAAGGACAAGAAAACCCATTTGCAGGTGCCCTCTACCCTCTTCTAGAAAACAAAGGACTTTGAACTTCTCAAAGCAAGAAGTTTACAGCAAACAAAACTATCAAATTTTATACCTTATTCAAGGATAAGAAATGTCAGAAAAAGACTTGGATTTTTAATAGAAAAAGTAATGTTGAAGATTAGAGGTGGGTATTCCTGGAAGGAGTTGTTAGCAGGTAATTCTAGCTCATTTACCTTTAAGATATATCAGAAGCAACCACCCTACATTTTCTAAAACCTCTGTGATTCTGTTTGCTTTCAGACATCACATCTATGGGTCATGAAAATGGGGAAAACACTATGCCTGTGGACTTCACAAGCTAATGAGGTTACCATGGAACCTCAAACATGAAGGATAACTCCTGATCTCTTGAGTCTTTACTGGTAAGATGCAGACAGTTGGATGATCTCCAGATATATTTCTAGCTGAAGTATTTTGGTCTTTAACAATACCCTGGAAAATCAAATTTGTGTTTTTCATTTTTTAAAAAATGGTGGGACTTGGGTTATGGCTTCCTGGTAGAGCACTTGCCTAACATGTGTGAGGCACTGGGTTCATTTCTCAGCACGACATATAAAAAAAGAAACAAAATAATGGTCTATCAACATCTAAAAAATATTTTTTAAAAAAGTGGTCTATTTGGTTCTCAACAATGTTATAGGACTACTATTATTGTCCTCACTATGAATTACTATGCATCATGGGCCTTTTGGAAGCACTCTCAGATTATTTAAGTCCTCTGAGGTTGAAGATTATTTTACATTCCATTTTTGAGCATTATGGGCTATCAAAATGGAAAACTCCCTTGGCTAAATGTTACAACTGTACCTCAGGAATACAGATATATGTGCAACATGTATGTTCATTTTTCAAACCTAAGACCAAGGCTTTGTGCAGTTAGGGTATAAGATGGCTTTGGGATCTTATAATCCCAGAGGAAGAAGAAGGTCACAGAGTGTTCTTAAGATTACAGCATAGGCTGAATCAGGAGAAACATTTGGCTTTATGCAATTTTACTGCTGAGATGATCTTCTCCTTACATGAAAATCTGTCAGAAAAGTTAAACTCCAGCAGTAGTACACTCAAAGACTTCAGGGACTAGCTAGGTAGATTGCATAAATATTTTCCTGCTGGACCAAAAAGAGTGAAATTACTTGTAACCAATTTGAAAAAAGTATTAAATTAGAATGAAAAAAAATGTTGGGCAAAATGGCACAAGCTTATCATCATAACTACTCAGGAGGCTAATGCAGGAAGATCACAGTTTGAGGCCAGCCTTGGCAACTTAGCCAGACTACCCATGCCCCAAATAAAAAAAAAATAAATAAAAAGGAATGAGGATGTAGCTCAGTATGACAGTGCTTGCCAAACACACATAAAACCTTGAGTTAAATTCCAGTACTTTAAACAAATGAAATAGGAAAACAAGAACTGCTCTGTCAAACAAAAGACACACAGACAAGTTTCAGTGCAAAGTTATCTACAATCTCTGACCTGTGTTCTCAATAAATTTTTTATATTTTTTTAGTGTGTGCTTTACCTTTGGTATTGAAAGGAAGTGACAATTCTCAGAGGTGACTAGGCATGATTTCTGTAAAGCACTTCCTGCTATACTTAAATGCACAGTCTCATTGATATATATTCTTAGGGTCTTGGGCTCTGTGGGTTTTACATTTATTATATAAATCTGATGCCTGAGATATATAATTACATCAAAGTCAAGTGTAGTTTTTCCTTGCTTGGGAGAAAGAAAACCCAAATTGCTTTCAACTCAATGTAGGGCACTAACCTAATCCTAACCTAGCCCAAAAATCCAAGTTCATGAATGCAAGAAGAGGTCTGGAACATTTTTGCCTATAGTCACATCTTTTACTGAAGCTCTGTATCTGATGTACTAGATGCTGCCAACTAGTATCCTATTGTAACCCAGTAGATCAAGGACTTACTGGACAGCAAATATAACCTGTACACTAACATGTGCTTTAATCATGTTGCTTTGGTTGGGGTTGATGCTGACTGAGATCTATCAAAGGCATGATTTGGTTACTGTTAGTGTTACTGTGTTGCTGTTGCCAAAGGGCATTCCCTTTTGTGGAGGAATAAAACAGAATTAATAAAAGCATTATGACTATATAGCCTGAGCAATGAATGAAAAAGGAATTGAGCTAGCCTTCATTCTGGCTGTTAATACTGACTCACTAGAAAATATTGAACCAGTTTCCTAAACTTTCTGTGCCTTAGTTTGTCCATTTGTTAAATGTTCTCTCTTTTCCTCAGGGTTATAACAATCATAGGTCCTATATTTTCAAACTGTTCTAAAGGCTCCTCACTCAAGTATTTAAGAATACTTTCTCAGTGCTACCTATGGGCCAGACACTGTTCTAGGTACAAATCCAGTACATCCTAAAGGTGAATTTATTATCTTCCTTCCCTCAAACCAGATTTTCTCTCTTATAATCCCTCACTGGTAGCACAAAAATCCATATCCCAGGGTAAACACCTGTGGGAATCCTCCTGGAATCTGTTTCTCTCACTTTCAACCATGTGCTTATCAATGACCAAATACCTTCAAATGCATCCTCACTATTTTTTTCTTTCAGAATTAGAGATTGAACCCAGGGCCCCACACATGCTAGGTAATTGTTCTACCATTGAGCTACATAGCTTTTCATTTTACAGTCATTTTTACTTTGAGACTGTCTCACTAAGTTTCCTGGGGTTACCCTGAAGTTGCCATCCTCCTATCTCAGCCTCCTAAGTAGCTGGGATTACAGGTGTGCTCCACTGTACACAGCTCTGTCACCAATTTTTAAATATATTTATTATCCCTTATAAATATTGTCTCAATAGCTTTGCCTTTGTGATCCCTCTGACCTAAACTTTCTTCCTCTGATTTTACATAGCTGGCTTCCCATCATTCATACCTTAATTTGAATGTCATTTTTCTAGTGACATCCTCTTCAACCTACTCTACTCAGCTCCTCCGCAGTCCTATTCTCAATATCATTACCTTCTTAGCACTATTCTACCTGACAGTTTATTTGTACTTTCTTTACTTTTTATATTTCTTCATCACTAGAACCTGAGCTCCACAATTGCAGGGACCTTATCTCTCATGTTCACTTCTATTGTAGACACTGGGGATATAACCAGCTTTATTATAACTCTCTATTGAATTCAACTGGCAAATATCCAACCCTGGTAAGACTCAATTTCCTAACTCTTTCCCACCTGCAGCCAACACACACCATGCTGCCTGGTCTCCCAAACATCAACTTCAAGTGGCCCTCACTGCTGCTTGACAATGGTACCATATTCCTCTCATGCTTTCACTCTCCGTTTTCCTAGACAACTATTTCACATCTTTCTGTCCTCAAACCCCCAACACCCCTCCCACACAAGCTCACCAGATGCCATTTTTTCTTATTTCATTTAGACAATAGAGTCAGGAGAGATCAGGTGCTGTCACTACCAAATCTGTTTTCATACTGTGCCTTCTACTGTCTAGGTCAAACCCTCTACTTGTGCATTATTAGATCCCACCTTCTCTCACTCAAGAACATTATCCTGGTATCATTAGATTATATCTCCACTGGATCATTTCCATCAGCATTCAATATGCTCTAACATCACCATCTTAAAGCAAAATAAACTGCCCTTGAACTGGTAGTTACTGCTGCCAACTTTTTGCTTTCTTTTACATCAAAACTCTTCAAAAGAGGTGAGATAGACTGTCTCCACCTTCTTTCCTCTCATTCTCTTTATGTAATCACTCCAGTCAGGCACTGGACTCCTTGCCAAGACCATTGAAAACCATAATGTTGATCAATTTAGTGCTTATTTTCTATTCTATATTTACTCCACATCTTAACAGCATTTGATGCAAACCATCACTCTTGAAACCCTATTTTATTTGGTCTTAGAAGTACTATATTCTTAGTTCTCATACTATTTTACTGGTTGATCTTAGTCTCTTAAGCTGTCTCCTCTTCTCAATTTCTAAATATGAGTTGACCAAAGATTAGTATTTTTTTCATAGTTCCAGTCATGGTCTTGGGGATATTATAACTTAGCTCCATCCTAAAATTCTGACTTCCTTATCTGTGCTTAGTTCTAACCCTTTCCCCTGAATTCTAGAATAGTCTATCCAGTTAACTATACAAAACCTGTACTTGGATCTGTATTACTGTCTCATTATA
Organism: Sciurus vulgaris; assembly: GCF_902686455.1. Classification (NCBI taxonomy): domain Eukaryota; kingdom Metazoa; phylum Chordata; class Mammalia; order Rodentia; family Sciuridae; genus Sciurus; species Sciurus vulgaris. Next base: position 10,160,352 of record NW_027632954.1, on the reverse strand, counting down.
CTCTGTCCAAAATTGAATTGTTTTTTCTCAACATGAATTCCTTTTGAAAAAAGCTTTCAATACATATATTTTACAAAATTTAATGGACATAATAATTGTACATATTTATGGGATATAGTGACATTTCATTATGTGTATACAATGTGAAATAATCAGATCCAGGTAATTGATTTATCAATCACCTCAAATATTTATCATTATATTGTTAGAAACATTCACTATCCTCTATACTATTTTAAAGTATTCAATTAATTATCATCAACCATAAGAACTCCATTGTGATAGAGAGCATTAGAAGTTATTCCTCCTATCCAGCTGCGCCTCTGTGCCCACTAACCATCCTTTCTCCATTCCCCTCTTCTTCTCACTCTTCCTAGACTCTGGTAATTATTATTTTACTCTCCACTTCTATGATATCAACTTTTTCAGTTTCCACATTTAAGTGAAAATATGCAGTGTTTTTTGTGCATGACATTTCACTTAATGTCCCACAGGCTCATCCATGTTGCTCTAAATGATAGAATTTCATCCTTTTTGGCTGAAAAATATTCCATTGTATATATGTGCCACATTTTCTTTATTCATTCATTCACAAAAGGGCACCTAGGTTGATTCCATATCTTGGCTATTATAAATAGTGCTGTACAAACCATGGAAGTGATATCTCTTGACATACTGATTACATTTCCTTTGGATATACACTAAGTAATGGAGTTTCTGGATCATATGTAGTTCTATTTTTAGGTTTGGTTAGTTTTTTTTTTTTTTTTTTAGGTTCCCCATAGCGATTTTCATAATGGCTGTACTAATTTACATTCCCACCAGCAATGTATGAGAGTCCTTCTATGTTGGCATACTTGTCAGCACAAAAAGGAATTCATCATGTTCCCCAAACTCTTCATTCTGTCTTCCTCCTTCCATATGGCAACTCCATTCTACCACATGCTTATGTCAAATCCTTGAAATCACCTTTTATTTTCCTATTTCTTCCTAATTCTCAATTTGTTTATCTTCTAGGCATTACCTGTTCAATATATCTACTCACCACACCACTATTACCATGCTGGCATCTTTTCCCCAGACTATTGCAATATACTCCTAACTGAAGTCTCTGCTTCTTCCCTTTAGGCTCCTTTCATACAGCATTCAGGGTAAAACTTCTAAATGTTTTGTGTGATTTGCACACCTGCAGTCTCTCAGCTATCGTTTCCAAACTATATTTTAAATGTCAGACTCAATATATCAATGCTCTACTTAGCTTATAGCTAGGACCCCATTTCTGAAATGTTTAAGTTAAAAATAATCAGCATCCTCCTGTTTAAGTGGCAGGTGGTTGATATCATTGCTTTACCAGCTAGATAAATATAGTGCATGAGAATCTGAATGGGAGGAAATAAGTCAGAGAACAGGATGCAAAAAACACTCAGTAGCAGTTTCATAGAAGAGAGGATCTTCCAGAGAAGCCACCAAAGGATATAAATCAAAAGATTTTGAGAAAACACCCAAATAGGGGAGTAAAACAGAAACTTAGGCTGCCTTTGCTAAAAGCCCTGTCTCTTCTTTTGGACTTGCTGATGCTCAATGGGTAACTAAAAGCAGGATAAAGTTTGGCATCTCTGTCTTCATTTAGTGTATCTCTTTTATTACCTTATTAAACTTTGGGTTGGATTCCTGCTCAACTCTGGATTGACGCCATCCAGCAGAATCAATTTTGTGCAACAAAAGAGTAGTAAGGCTCTTGAATTCTGAACAGTTTATTGATGAAACAGGAAGCCTGGGAACTGGAACCTCGAACCTGGGGCCTCAAACCTCGAACCCCGGCACTCAAGGAGCACTGGCTTATATCCCCTCCAGTAGGTGAAGGGTAGGGCTGACGCCAATTATGCAAAGATTAGGCGAGGATCCAGCTGCCCAATCATGGTAATGGTCAAAGTGAGCAGGCCCCATCAGGAGCACTCAGGAACACCTGTGCACGTGTTGTCTGCATGGACTTAATTGGATATGGCCAATGACAAATCACCTGGGTGTGCCTATGTTAATCAACCACCTCAACGCCAATGTGAACAAAGCAACCTCTGGCTGGCTGCCAGGCGCCAAAACAGCGCAGTCCACATGGCATAACCCCCAAATCTCCCCCATCCTTATATGAAATAAAAGGAACTGGCAGGGTTTGTGTCTGTCTTAGGTCCTGGGAATCAACATCCTGTTCTTACCCATCATCAAAGGATACCAAAATGGGGTAGGCCCTTCTGTCTTAGGATAGTACAGCATTTTCCCATGGTTACACATCTTTCACTACCAATCCAGCATACTAAGCCATATACTGGGAGATTGGTCCACTTAAGGGGTGGCCAAGGCCTATTTTATGATCACATTATGAGCCTGTTGACTGGCTTTGAGGTGTTTGTAAATGTAGAATAGAATCAACACAAGAGGAATGGAGCCCTTTTTTTAGATACTTGTTAATATTGATGAAACTCCTCAAGAAGTGCAGTGTAGTATTGGGTGAAGCATAACAACAACTCGGGTTGCGAGTTGCCCTCTGTTTACCAGGGATCTGGGAATTCAAGCATTGTGCTTTGGATGGTAAGGATTGACACAAAACCACTCTTTGCAAGAACTCATACCACAAGAAGGAAATCAGAGACATTAGGCATATGACAAGCTGGCGGTGGATAGAAACAAGGCAAGAAAGAAAAGGATTTGACAATTTGCAAATGCTTGAGGAACGCTTTTCTTTCTCATTAAGTGTATTAAAATGTTGGTTATTATGGAACCACTTCTGTTTTGATACTCAGGTTTTGCCAATTTAGGGTCTTCAAACTTGAATATTCATAGACTTTTGGTGATTAAATTTCTCAGATTGTGGTGCACTCTTCATTCTTAGAGCTGAGTATTAGAGTTGCATATGCCAGGATCAACTGGTTTAAATTGTAGGTCATGGGGTAGGTGCAGTGATGCTGGGACAGCCTTTGCTCATGGTTCTTGTGCCAGAAAAAATATGAAACAGCATACGAATATGCGGCCGTCCCTAGGGAGCTACAGAAAAGAGACAGGAATTTGCAAGGTCATAGATGTACTTTCAAGGGAAATTAGGGTCGGTGTTCATGGTTGCATACAGAATGAAAGGGCGATAACTACTTCCTGTATTTGTAGTGCATGATGAGACTGAATATAGATAGTGGAGTTTTGGGGTTGACATTGAACAATGGCGAGATTCATAGTGTCTCTTCTTCGAAGTTGTTTTCCAGCCTGAACAACGTCCAGCGTTTCTTGACCCCCAAGCACCCTTTTGATTACTCACCTTGGAAGCTTTGCACCATTCCATGTTCAGCATGTTGTATGTTGAAACCTGATGTTATGCCCTGTGAAACTGTGCTAATCATGCCATCAGCAGGCTGTGATTTGTTTTGTTGCCTTCTAGTCTGCACCCTGCCAGGGCTGGTTAGGTTATGCCTGGCAATATATCACAGGCTGTTGGGACAGAGGGGCATTTGTCTGGTCAAGAAAACAAACCATTGTGTGAACAGAGATTGGCAAGACATTTCTGCACCTTGAGGAGATTTGATGTGCCCCTGGAGAAATCCCAGCAGGTAAGTATCTGGATACAGCCTAGTCTTAATGCAGCAGCCAAGGAGGAGGGGCCTGGCAGTTGGAGTGAGCATACAACAACTCACCTTGCTTGTAGGGTTCATCTTGTCATCTGCATAACATGATGAGTACATGATTCCTTCCTCTCTCATGAGCCAACAGAGGAGGCACACACCTTCACAGGAAATACACACATCCCACGTAACTGCTGTCTCCTTTCCAGACTTTGTAAATTAGGATCAGAAACCCGAGAGATGGAATGTGATGTGTCCCAATTCAATGATCACTTAAGCCACGGCACTGCACTTCAAGCTCTACTGAGTTGAGCGCTCACCAGCCTTCACTCTGTGTGGCTGCTAGTCCTCTAGGCTAGTTTCCTGGCTCTGAAGAAGACTTGGGTTTTCCCAGTCCTGAAGGAGTGTGGTCAGAGGGCACATCCACTGGTGCTGGTGTTAATCTTGTTGAGCTATGTCCACTCAGTCACTGCTCGGTCCCAGCCTATTCCACTGGAACTTGTGGGGGCTTATAGCCTGCAGCAGGAGGCAGTTGAGCAGGCTCTCCTCATGAATGATGCGGGCAGTGGAGCACAGCGCCACCTAGCAGGCCCGGGTGGAAGACTTCAGTGTGAACCCTTGTTTTGCTTGGGCATGGAGGGATTTATTGCCCTTGGGGCTAAAAACCGCTTACAGCCTGGTTTCTCTTTGACCAGGCAACATGAATAGTATTACTTCTTTAAAAACGCAGGACCCTAGCAGCCCCTTCTTTCTTCTATCCTCTTACCCTCGCAGCTGACCCGGTGCTCCTCTTGAATATTGGCTTGAAGCAGACAGGAGCAGAATGGTCTTTGGTTCAAATGGGAACCATGATGCCACTGTGATCTCAGGCCGCTCCTCTGTCACCTCAGGTGAAATCTGCAGTGCAGGCCATGTCACTGGAGCCACTCCTGAATGTTGATGTTGCCCAAGGCTTCACAAACCCTAAGGGGAGTGCAAACAATTGCCTTCTCCTACCACAGCCTAGGATCACGGGGCCATTCACAACCTAGCAGCCCAATGACTGTTCTCTCCCCTTTGATTAGAGGAGGCCTCCCATGAATGGTTCTCATGACACAGGAGAACTGGTAAGCAATTGATGTGTTTTTCTGAGTGGAATTAAACACACCTGAATGAATGAAGGATCAAAGTTATAACTTTCATGAACTTATCTCTTTGTATTTGATCTTGAGAGGAATAACTGAAATCATTCCGAACAGAAGGTTGAAATTGGATGAGGAATGTTTTCTTTTTGACGCCATGTTTTGCTTCAGGTTTCTGGGTCCACATTAGGCATCACCACTTGTATTTGCCTGTTTCTATCCCCAACAGCAGCTGGCTAAGTTACTGAATCACTCCTTCACTGATGGAAACAAGCATAAAGCAGGAGGAGAAACTTCCTATGCTTCACACTTTCCTGAGAGGATGTGCAAGATCCATCAAATGAACAGGTTTGTCCATTATGCACAACACTCTGCTGTTTAGAATATTTCCAAAAAAATGACAAAAGCAAAAATAAGAAAAAAATTAGAATCGAGGAATGTGTCAGTAGATTGCGAACATAATGGATAGGTATGCATGTGTATGAGGTATGAATGATCCTCAAATCTACATTCATAGTCACCAATTGAGCATATTCTCAGTCTCAAATAGTACTGCCTCTGCCACTGCCAATGGCATCCGTGGATCCCTGATGAAAATTTTCTGCTCAGGAACCAGCTACATCCATTTTCTTCCTTAAGTGAAGAGAGAAAATCTCTTTCCCTCAGGACACACCGCTAGCCTTGGGTGCTGACATGCAAAAAAGTTCCTTGCTGGAATTTTGTTAGCAAGAGATGTAATCATTTTTAGGCATTGTTTGGCTTGGTCATGATTGCTTGCCTGCATGCATTTTCACAAAGTAGGACTGTAGGTGATCAAGTGTTGTAACTCAGAGGCCAGTCCTGTGCTGGAATTATAGCCCATCACGTAGAGTGCTTGCCTGACACGTTCAGGTTCCAATCCCCAGCACTGTTGGATTGTGCAAATTCCAAACAAACAAAAGAAACTAATTCAGAATCCTCTCACCTCTTTCTTTTCTCTTCTCCTCTCCTCACAAAATGAATCAACACTGGGAAACAGCACCAGTTTCACATGCAACCCTTTTCCACTGACACCTTTCAGTTTGCAAATGTGCTCCATGGAAGCAGTGATGCCCACTCACCTGCATTTCTTCAGAGTACTACTTCCACGACCTCACTCTACTCTCCTTAGGACAGTGGTCACGGGTCTCTCCTGAGGATGCTTATGCAAATAATTCTTCAAAACTTCTTCCACTGCACATTGTTCACCAGGTTTCAGTGGGAGGAAATTCAAAATGACAGCCACACTTGTAGCTGGAATGATCCAGGCTTCTTGGAAACACTCCCACTCTCTCTGCCAGTGAAGGGGACTTCTACAACTGAGCACTTTCCACGTGAACCTCAATGTCAGCTGGGAAACCAAGAGGTGAAAACCAAAGACTGCCACTCTTGTCCCTACACTTTTTCTGACAGTCTGCTTTGCAGTGGCTTGCATGTGACTTCTTGATGAATAAAGTTAGGATTTGAGGCTGAATCCATGTGAGCCGCTATGGAAAGCATCCTGAGGGTCACAGGGGCTTCACAACCCACTCAACCAATATCATTGCAGCTCCAGTGTCAAGAGGAATGGAGCCCTTTTTTAGATACTTGTTAATATTGATGGAACCCCTCATGAGGTGCAGTGTAGTATTGGGTGAAGCATAAAAACAACTCGGGTTGTGAGTTGCCCTCATGTTTACCGGGGATCTGGGAATTTGTGCATTGTGCTTTGGATGGTAAGGATGGACCCCAAATCACTCTTTGCAAGAACTTACACCATAAGAAGGAAATCAGAGACATTAGGCATATGGCACATTGGCGGTGGATAGAAACAAGTCAAGAAAAATAATGATTTGACAATCTGCAAATGCTTGAGGAACACTTTTCTTTCTCATTAAGCATATTAAAATGTTGGTTACTATGGAACCACTTCTGCTTTGATATTCAGGTTTTGCCAATTTAGGGTCTTCAGACTTGAATATGTGTATAGCTTTTTGGGATTAATTTTCTGAGATTGTGGTGCCCTCTTCATTCGGAGAGCTGGGGATTAGAGTTGAATATGCCAGATCAACTGATTTAAATTGTAGGTCGTGGGGTAGGTGCTGTGATGCTGGGACAGCCTTTGCCCATGGTTCTTGTGCCAGAAAATATAGGAATCAGCATAGGTATATGTGCCTCTCCCTTGGGAGTTACAGAAAAGAGACAGGAATTTGCAAGGGCATTGATGTACTTTCAAGGGAAATTAGGGTCGGTGTTCATGGTTGCATACAGAATGAAAGTGTGATAACTACTTCCTGTATTTGAGGTGTATGATGAGTCTGAATATAGATTGTGGAGTTTGTGGGTTGACCATGAACAATGGTGAGATTCATGGTGTCTCCTCTCCAAAGTTGTTTTCCAGCCTGAACAATGTCCAGCTTTTCTTGCCCCACAAGCACTGGTAGTGTCCCCTTTTGATTACTCACCTTGAAAGGTTTGCACCATTCCACGTTCAGCATGTTGTATGTTGAAACCTGTTATGCCCTGTGAAACTGTGCTAATCATGCCATCAGCAGGCTGTGATTTGTTTTGTCGGCTTCTAGTCTGCACCCTGCCAGGGCTTGTTAGAGGACTCCTGGCAATATCCTACAGGCTGTTGGGATAGAAGGGCATTTGTCTGGTCTAGAAGACAAACCATAGTTTGAACAGAGTTTGGCAAGACATTTCTGCACCTTGAGGAGATTTGATGCACCCCTGGAGAAATCCCAGCAGATAAGTATCTGGATACAGCCTATTCTTAATGCAGCAGCCAAGGAGGGGTCTGGCAGTTGGAGTGAGCACACAACAACTCACCTTGCTTGTTGGGTTCATCTTGTCCTCCACACAACATTCTGAGTGCCTGACTCCTTCCTCTCTTCATAAGCCAACAGAGGAGGCACACACCTTCACAGGGAACACGCACATCCCACGTAACAGCTGTAACCCGAGAGATGGAATGTGATGTGTCCCAATTCAATGATCCCTTAAGCCACAGCACTGCACTGCATGCTCTACTGAGCTGAGCACTCACAGCCTTCATTCTCTGCGGCTGCTAGTCCTCTAGGCTACTTTCCTGACTCTGAAGGCCATTCCTGTGCTGGCGTTATGGCCCATCATGTACAGTGCTTGCCTGTCACGTTCAGGTTCCAGTCCCCAGCACTGATGGATTGTGGAAATTCCTAACAAACAAAGAAACCAATTCAGAATCCTCTCCCCTCTTTCTTTTCTCTTCTCTTCTCCTCACCTCACAAAATGAATCAACACTGGAAAACAGCACCAGTTTCACATGCAACACTTTTCCACTGACACCTTTCAGTTTGCAAATGTGCTCCAAGAAGCAGTGATGCCCACTCACCTGCATTTCTTCAGAGTACTATTTCCACGACCTCACTCTACTCTCCTTAGGACAGTGATCATGGGTCTCTCCTGAGGATGCTTATGCAAATAATCTTCACAACCTTCTTCCACTCACATTTTTCACCAGGTTTCAGTTGCAGAAAATTTAAAATGACAGCCAAAATTGTAGCTGGAATGATCCAGGCTTCTTGGAAACACTCCCATTCTCTCTGTCAATGAAGGGGACTTCCACAACTGAGCACTTTCCACGTGAACCTCAATGTCAACAGGGAAACCAAGAAGTGAACACAAAAGACCGCTGCACTTGTCCCTGCACTTTCTCTGACAGTCTGCTTTGCAGTGGCTTCCATGTGACTTCTTGATGAATAAAGTAAGTATTTGGGGCTGAATCAATATTAGCATCTATGGAAAGCATCCTGAGGGTCACGGGGGCTTCACAACCCACTCAACCAATTTCATTGCAGCTCCAGTGTCAAGAGGAATGCAGCCCTTTTTTTAGATACTTGTTAATATTGATGGAACCCCTCATGAGGTGCAGTATAGATTGGGTGAAGCATAACAACACCTCGGGTTGTGAGTTGCCCACATGTTTACCGGGGATCTGGGAATTCATGCGTTGTGCTTTGGAGGATAAGGATTGACACAAAACCACTCTTTGCAGCAACTCACACCGGAAGAAGGAAATCTGAGATATTAGGCAAATGGCACGTTGGCGGTGGATAGAATCAAGTCAAGAAAGAAAAAGTTTTGACAATTTGCAAATGCTTGAGGAAAGCTTTTCCTTCTCATTAATGTATTAAAATGTTGGTTATTATGGAACCACTTCTGTTTTGATATTCAGATTTTCCCTATTTAGAGTCTTCAAACTTGAATATTCATACACCTTTTGGGGATTAAATTTCTGAGATTGTGGTGACCTCTTCATTCAGAGAGCTGCGGATTTGATTTGCATATGCCAATATCACCTGACTTAAATTGTAGGTCGTGGGTAGGTGCTGTGATGCTGGGGCAGCCTTTGCTCATGATTCGTGTGCCAGAAAAATAGAAATCAGCATATGTATATGCAGCTGTCCCTTGGGAGCTACAGAACAGAGACAGCAATTTGCAAGGGCATTGATCTTGAAAGGTTTGCACCATTCCACGTTCAGCATGTTGTATGTTGAAACCTGGTGTTATGCTCTGTGAAACTATGGTTATCATGAAATCAGCAGGCCGTTATTTGTTTTGTCAGATTCTAGTCTGTACCCTGCCAGGGCTGGTTAGAGGACTCCTGGCAATATCCCACAGGCTGTTGGGATAGAGGGGCATTTGTCTGGTCAAGAAGACAAAAAACTGTTTGAACAGAGTTTGGCAAGACATTTCTGCACCTTGAGGAGATTTGATGCGCCCCTGCAGAAATCCCAGCAGGTAAGTATCTGGATACAGCCTATTCTTAATGCAGCAGCCAAGGAGGGGCCTAGCAGTTGGAGTGAGCACACAATGACTCACCTTGCTTTTTGGGTTCATCCTGTCCTCCGCACAACATGCTGAGTGCATGATTCCTTCCTCTCTTCATAAGCCAACAGAGGAGGCACACACCTTCACAGGGAACATGCACATCCCACATAAGAGCTGTTTCCTTTCCAGACTTTGTAAATTAGGAGGGGAAACCTGAGAGATGGAATGTGATGTGTCCCAATTCAATGATCACTTAAGCCACAGCACTACACTGCATGCTCTAGTGAGCTGAGTGCTCACCAGCCTTCACTCTGTGTGGCTGCTAGTCCTCTAGGCTAGTTTCCTGACTGAGGAAGATGGGGTTTTTTCCAGTCCTCAAGGAGTGTGGTCAGAGGGCCAATCCACTCATGCCAGTGCTAATCTTGTTGAGCTATGTCCACTCAGTCACTGCTCAGGCCCAGCCTGTTCCACTGGAACTTGTGGGGGCTTATAGCCTGCAGCAGGAGGCAGTTGTGCAAGCTCTCCTCATGAATGGTGCGGGCAATGGAGCAGAGCACCTCCTAGCGGGCCCGGGGGGATGCGAGATGTCAGGCTTCACTGGGAACCCTTGTCTTGCTTGGGCTGGAGGGATTTATTGCCCTCGGGCTGCATACCACTTACAGCCTGGTTTCTCTTTGACCAGGCAGCAAGAATAGTATTACTTCTTTAAAAACGCAGTACCCTGACAGCCCCTCCCTTCTTTTATCCTCTCACCCTCGCAGCTGAGTAGGTGCTCCTCTTGAATATTGGCTTGTAGCAGACAGAAGCAAAATGATCTCTGGTTTCCATGGGAACTGTGACGCCACTGTTGTCTCAGGCCGCTCCTCCTTTCATGATGTTCCATAGTTCTTGGAGATTCTGTTCATGATCTCTTACCATCTTCTATATTTGTTAAACTTTGTTTTCAAGATTAAATATTTTGTCTTCATTGTCTGAGGTTCTGTCTTCCAAGTGTCCTAGTCTTTTCGTGATGCTTTCCATTGAGTTTTTTATTTGGTTTATTATTTCCCTCATTTCAAGGATTTCAGTTTGGTTTATTTGATAATATCTATCACTTTTGAAATGATCTTTTACTTACTGCAGTTGCTCTTTCAGCTTATTGATATTATCATTCATTGACTGCATTTGCTCTCTTATCTCATCCTTTGCTTTGCAAATCATTTTAATCATGTATAATCTGAAGTCCTTTTCTGATATTTCTTCTAACATACTGACATTGGATTCTATTCATATAGAATCTAGATTTGTTTGGATCATTATCTTCCCTTGCTTTTTCCTGTTGCTCATGTATCTTCTAGCAGTCCAGATCTGGGGTATTGCAAATTTCCCCCTATAGGCTTATAGTGGCCCTATAGATTTCCAAAATATTTTTTTTGAGTAGGTGATCAATATTATCAATGCCCAATTCAGATACTATGCAATCATAGGCCAAATAGCCCATATGAAGACAATAACAATATTGTCATAATAAACAGAATGAGTTCAAATATTATCTTCAGTGAAACAAACTGATTTGCAATAAGTTCTGCAGTTTCCAATGGAGGACAAAGAGCATGCAGAGGGATGTGAAATGTAGCTGTTAATGGGATAAGAAAAGAATATACAGAAGTTCTAGATAATAAAATGTGTGAGAGTGTAATCAAAAGAAATTGGATGTTAGCATACAAAACAGGGAGAAAGAGACTCTGAGGGAACAGATAAATAAAAAGAAAAGAGAGCAAGAAAAGAAAAGAAATAAAAACTTAAAATTTTTCAATAAGGAGAAAAAAGAAAATCTACAGTATAACAATCATATACTAACAAAACCTCCCAGTGTTCAGTAACCTGATGCATGAGAGGTACCTGACAATGAGCTTCAAGCTTCCAACAGGCTTCTCAGTATGGGATTTGCCCCATCTAAAGATCAGAGCTATGGCTTCCAGGATTATCCAAGATGGCCACTCTGGCTTCCAAATGTGTTGGCAAATGGGGAGCTGCAGCTCAGAGTGTGGACGTGGTCAGCTGGAGGTCCTGGAGGCAGGGTGCGATTGGTCAGGCAGGGTTCCTGAAAGTCGGGTGTGTTTGGTGTGGTTGTGGGATCCTGGAGTCCAGGTGCAATCAGTTGGTCTGGTGTCCCAGTGATAGGATGCAGTCAGTTGTTCTGGGGGTCCTGGTGGCAGGGAGCAGTCAGTTGATGTGAGGGCCCCAGAGGCAGTGAGTGATCTGCCAGGCTGAAGGATCCTGGAGATGGGGCTCAGTCAGTCAGGCCAGGGGTCCTATGGGGCCTTGATGTTGTCTCAAAATGGCAGCAGCCACGTGTAATCAAATCTGCAGGTACTGTAACAGTGAACTACCAGGCAACAGCAGGCAGCTGGTGGTCCACTGGTGGTTGGTGATCATTTTCCTGACAGTTGTCAGACAATTGGTAGGTGAACCACATGTGTTGGGAGATGGATAGGGATAAGGCAGGCAATGGATAGGCGAGAGGCAGGCAAATGGTGGATGATAGGCACCTGACAGTGAGCAATCTGCAATCAAAAAAGTCATAGCTATGCTGGGAGACTACAGGTGATCACAGCAGACAAATGGAGTAAACAGCAGGGGATTGATAAGCAGCAAAAACTGCCTCACCAAGAAACAGATATCCTATGCTTGAAACTGGAGTTATGGAGCCACAAGGAACATAGCCTCCCTCTAGTCTGCCATATTGGATTACTGAATTTATTCCTGCTACTCATATCAGAGATCTCACTGTTCACTGTAGAAATTCCTCCCTATATAACTGAGATAGCCTTTCTACTATGTCATACAGGCCTTCTACAGCCCTCATAGATCCCTCTGCCCACCTAATATATACCTCCATACCCAACCTGAGAACCCTCCAAACACACATCAGTGTGCTATCCCTCTGAATTTCAATTAGCCCTCACAACACATCTCAGTTACCCTACATGGCAAAGCTCAGAATCATCTCATGATTCCTAACTTCAGACCATATACATGCCCATTCACAACTTTAAGGGACCGTCGCTTCTACATCAATTTCTCCTCCTTCCTCAACTAACAGAGCTCTCACTGCTCACATCAAAAAACCACACAAACACAACTAACTGACCCTTTCTACTCATCTCAGTGCACCCTATCTGTACATCCATGTCAGCCCTCTTAACTCAACTGAAAGCACTCTCACACACACTTCTTGTAGCTTTCTAACACACATCATAGAACCATTCTTCACACCTCCTAAAGTCCACGAAAAACAGCTCAGAGTCCACATACTACCAACTTCACAGAGACTTCTCTACACACCTCAGTTTAATCTTCATACACAACAATGTGTACCCTCCATACTCAAATCTAGAGCAGTTCCTACATATATCAGAGAAGTCCCTACATAACTCAGTGAGTAAAACCATACTTCTTTTTTTTAAAGCATATAAAATTTTATTGGCAATAGAATCAAGAATAAGCATACCTTCATTACAAAATTTCCTAATATCTGAAGTAATGGAAATTGTCGTATATTCATAAAATATAGACAAAAATAAAACAGTGTTACATGAATTGAGGAAACCTCTCCTACAACACAAAACGTAGTCTATAAAATGAAAGAATAAAGAAAAGGAAAATTTAACCAACCATAGATATATTATTTACAAACACAGTAATATAACTACAATCTGTAACTATCACTGTATACCACCAAAGAGCATTTATTGTGAAACTTGATGTTCATTTCACAGAAAATCCATAACAAACATTTATTTATAAAGAGCACATGTGGGAGGCCGCTCAGCACAGTGCTGGGACTCAGAGCAACCACTGGGGCTCTGGCGGCTGCCCAGGGGAGGAGAGGCGAGGAGAGCTGTGTGGATTCAGGACACCGGGGCCTGCCCTGAGGAGGAGGAGGAGGAGCGTGGCCACTTGGATTCGGAGTGACTGCACCAGAGCTACAGGCGATTGCCAGAGGAGAAGCTCCGCAGCGAGCTGTTTGGACTCAGAACGACGCTTCTGAACACCGGGGCCTGCCCTGAGGATGAGGAGGAGGAGGAGCGGGGCCGCTTGGATTCGGAGTGACTACACCAGAGCTACAGGCAGTTGCCAGAGGAGAAGCCGCGCGGCGAGCTGTTTGGACTCAGACCACTTCTGAGCACCGGGGCCTGCCCAGAGGAGTAGGAGGAGGAGGAGGAGGAGTGTGGCGGGTCGTTTGGACTCGCAGTGACTGCATTAGTGCTCCATGCGGCTGCTTAGAGGAGAAGGTGAGTGGTGAGTTGTTTGGACGTAAAGTGACAGCGCCTGAACACAGGGGGGCTGCCTGGAGGAGAAGTGTGGTGGGTCGCTTGGTCTTGAGTGGCCACACCAGAGCTCCGGCCGGTTGCCCAGAGGACCAATGCAGCAGGTCACGTGGATTCAGAGCCACTCAGAGTGACCACTCCTGAACACCGGGGGGTTATCTGGAGAAGGAGGAGGAACGGGGAGGGTCACTTCAACTCGGAGTGATTGATTGCCCAGGGCTACGGGTGGTTGGTGGGAGGTGGAGGCACGCAGTGAGTTTCTTGGATTCCTAGTGACACCACCGGAATACTGAGTGGCTGTCTGGAGGAAGAGGCATGTGACGGGTCTCTGGGTCTCAGAGCGATTGTACGGGGCCCCAGGTGGCTGCTCAGAGGAAGGGCCGCATTGCCAGGTGATTAGGTGCAGAGCAGGGTCCCAGGATCTAGGAGGCTTCTGGGTGGAAGAGCCGCACAGAGGCAGGCTTACGGTGGAGCGAAGGTTCCAGGCCTGCGGGCAGATTCTCTGAGAAGGGGCAGCCTAAGGAGATTCATCTGCGAAGGGTGAGGCTCCCAGGCCCAGGAGGTAGAGTCGGGCCCCTGGGAACTTTGAAGAGGAAGGCAGCACAGCCCAGGCGGTAGCTGTAAATTGAGGGGAACCTCTAGGAGGGAACTGACCAACAAGACCTCCCCACCGGGTGAGTCTTCCCTGCCGGGTGAGGTTTCCCCACAAGGACAGTAAAACTAGAGACTCAGGCCCAAACAGGCCTTGCCTCAGGCCGTAGCCTAGGTCCCCTTTGGATGACCATTGATCAACAAGTGGAGGCACCTCTGCCCACTAGCAAGGATTATACACCACCTGAAGGCCACCACACCTAGAGAGGCAGCTTCCTTGTGGAGCACCGCATTATCAACTTAATCCTAGACTTCAGGCTACTGAAGGCTAAGTGGGGATATATATAGAAATCTTCAGGGACATTATAAGTCAATAGAGGAAATCTGCAATATCTCAGCGGTCCACTGATACCTGAACAATATGAGAAAACAAGGAAAGAAAATGCTGCAAACAAATCTAGATGTTACATCAATATAACCCAATGACAGCATGGCAGAAGACATGACAGAAAAGGAGTTCAGAATGTACATAATTAAAATGATCAGAGAAGCAAACGATGAGATGAAAGAGCAAATGCAAGCATTGAATGACCGCACCAATCAACAGTTAAAAGAGCAAATACAGGAAGCAAAAGATCATTTAAATAAAGAATTAGAGATATTGAAAAGAAAACCAAACAGAAATCCTTGACATGAAGGAAACAATAAACAAAATTAAGAACTCCATAGAAAGCATATCCAATAGGATAGAACACCTGGAAGACAGAACCTCAGATATGAAGACAAAATATTTAACCTTGAAAACAAAGTTGAACAAACAGAGAAGATGGTAAGAAATCATGAACAGAATCTATAAGAACTATGGAATATAATGAAAAGGCCAAATTTAAGAATTATTGGGATGGAGGAAGGCCTAGAGAAACAAGCCAAAGAAATGAACAATTTATTCAATGAAATAATATCAGAAAATTTCCCAAATCTGAAGAATGAAATGGAAAATCAAGTTCAAGAGGCTTATAGGACTCCAAATATACAAAATTACAACAGACTCACACCAAGGCACATTATAATGAAAATACCTAACATACAAAATAAAGACAGAATTTTAAAAGCTGTGAGAGAAAAGAACCAAATTACATTCAGGGGGAAACCAATACGGATATCAGCAGACTTTTCAATCCAGATCCTAAAAGCTAGAAGGTCCTGGAAGAACATTTTTCAAGCCCTGAAAGAAAATGGATGCCAACCAAGAATCTTATACCCAGCAAAACTTACCTTCAAATTTGATGATGAAATAAAATCCTTCCATGATAAACAAAAGCTAAAAGAATTTACAAAAAGAAAGCCAGCATTACAGAACATTCTCAGCAAAATATTCCATGAGGAAGAGATGAAAAACAAAGAAGTAAATCAACAAAGGGAGGAATTATCCTAAAGGAATCGTCAAATAAAGGAGGAAACAAGTTGTGTCAAACAAATAAATAAATAAAATTAAAAAAATGAACCAAATGACCGGGAAACCAAATCATATCTCTATAATAACCCTGAATGTTAATGGCCTGAATTCATCAATCAAAAGACATAGACTGGCAGATTGGATTAAAAAGAAAGATCCAACAATATGTTGCCTGCAAGAGGCTCATCTCATAGAAAAAGATACCCATAGACTAAAGGTGAAAGGATGGGGAAAAACATACCATGCGTATGGACTCAGCAAAAAAGCTGGAGTATCCATCCTCATTTCAGATAATGTGGACTTCAAGCCAAAGTTAGTCAGAAGGTATAAAGAAGGTCATTTCATACTGCTTAAGGGAACCATAAATCAGCAAGATATAACAATCATAAACATCTATGCCCCAAACAGTGGCTCATCCTTGTGTGCCAAACAAATCCTTCTCAATTTCAGAAACCAAATAGACCATAACACAATAATACTAGGTGATTTTAACAGGTCTCTCTCACCACTGGACAGATCTTCCACACAAAAATTGAACAAAGAAACCATAGATCTCAATAACATAATCAATAATTTAGATTTAACAGACATTTATAGAATATACCATCCAACCAAGAGCGAATACACTTTCGTCTCATCAGCACATGGATTCTTCTCTAAAATAGACCATATATTATGCCACAAAGCTAATGTTAGCAAATACAAGAAGATAGAGACACTAGCATGTATTCTATCAGATCATAATAGATTGAAGTTAGAAATAAATGAAAGAGTAAAACACAGAAACTATTCCAACACCTGGAGATTAAACAATATGCTATTGTATGATGAATGGATAACAGAAGATATTAGGAAAGAAATTAAAAAATTCTTAGAGGTAAATGAGAACAAAGAAACATCATATCAAAATCTCTGGGACACTATGAAAGCAGTACTTAGAGGAAATTTATTTCATGGAGCGCATTTAATAAAAGAAGTAAAACTCAACAAATAAACGACCTAAAACTACACCTCAAAGCCCTAGAAAAAGAAGAACAGAACAGCACCAAAAGTAGAAGACAGGAAATAGTTAAACTCAGAGCTGAAATGAATGAAATTGAAACTAAAGAAATATACAAAAATTGACAAAATAAATAGTTGGTTCTTCAAAAAAATAAAATCGATAAACCTTTAGCCACACTAACAAAGAGATGACGAGAGAAAACCCAAATCACTAAAATTCGGAATGAACAAGGAAATATCACAACAGACAGGATTGAAATTCAAAACATAATTAGAAGCTATTTTGAAAAATCTATACTCCAACAAAATAGAAAATTTCGAAGACATCAACAGGTTTCTAGAGACATATGAATTGCCTAAACTGAAGGAGGAGGACATAAACAATTTAAATAGACCAATTTCAAGTACTGAAATAGAAGAAGTCATCAAAAGCCTACCAACAAAGAAAAGTCCGGGACCAGATGGGTTCTCAGCCAAGTTCTACAAAACCTTTAAAGAAGAGCTCATTCCAATACTTCTCAAAGTATTCCATAAAATAGAAGAGGAGGGAACCCCCCAAACTCATTCTATGAGGCCATTATCACACTGATACCTAAACCAGACAGAGACTCATCAAGGAAAGAAAATTTCAGACCAATATCCTTAATGAACATCGACGCAAAAATTCTCAACAAAATTTTAGCAAATCGCAAACAAAAACACATTAAAAAGATAGTGCACCATGATCAAGTGGGCTTCATCCCAGGTATGCAAGGTTGGTTCAACATCAGGAAATCAATAAACGTAATTCACCATATTAATAGACTTCAAGTCAAGAATCACATGATTATTTCAATAGATGCAGAAAAAGCATTTGATAAAATACAGCACCCCTTCATGCTCGAAACACTAGAAAAAATAGGGATAGTGGGAACATTTCTTAACATTGTAAAGGCCATTTATGCTAAGTCCATGGCTAATATCATTCTAAATGGTGAAAAACTGAAAGCATTCCCCCTAAAAACTGGAACAAGGCAGGGATGCCCTCTTTCACCATTTCTATTCAACATAGCTCTTGAGACTCTGGCCAGAGCAATTAGACAAACCAAAGAAATTAAAGGGATACGAATTCGAAAAGAAGAACTCAAACTATCCCTGTTCGCTGATGACATGATTATATATTTAGAGGAACCTAGAAATTCCACCAGAAAACTCTTAGAACTCATAAGTGAATTCAGTAAAGTAGCAGGTTACAAGATCAATGCCCATAAATCCAACGCATTTTTATACATAAGTGATGAATCTTCAGAAAGAGAAATTAGGAAAATTACCCCATTCAAAATAGTCTCGAAAAAAATAAAATACTTGGGAATCAATCTCACAAATGAGGTGAAAGACCTCTACAATGAGAACTATACAACACTAAAGAAAGAAATTAAAGAACACCTTAGAAGATGGAAAGATCTTCCATGTTCTTGGATAGGAAGAATTAATATTGTCAAAATGGCCATACTACCTAAAGTGCTATACAAATTCAATGCAATTCCAATTAAAATCCCAATGATGTACCTTACAGAAATAGAGCAAGCAATTAGGAAATTCATCTGGAAGAATAAGAAACCCAGAATAGCTAAAGCAATCCTTAGCAGGAAGAGTGAAACAGGGGGTATTGCAATACCAGAATTTCAACTTACTACAAAGCAATAGTAACAAAAACGGTATGGTATTGGTACCAAAATAGAAAGGTAGATCAATGGTACAGAATAGAGGACACGGACACAAATAAAAATAAATACAATTTTCTCATACTAGACAAAGGTGCCAAAAATATGCAATGGAGAAAAGACAGCCTCTTCAACAAATGGTGCTGGGAGAATTGGAAATCCATATGCAACAGAATGAAACTAAACCCATATCTCTCACCATGCACAAAACTCAACTCAAAATGGATTAAGGACCTCGGAATCAGACCAGAGACCCTGCAGATTATAGAAGAAAAAGTAGGTCCAAATCTTCACCTTGTTGGTCTAGGACCAGACTTCCTTAACAGGACTCCCATAGCACAAGAAATGAAATCTAGAATCAACCCCTGGGATAGATTCAAACTAAAAAGCTTTCTCTCAGCAAAGGAAACTATCAGCAATGCGAAGAAAGAGCCTACAGAGTGGGAGAACATCTTTGCCAATCATACTTCAGATAGAGCACTAATCTCCAGAATCTATAAAGAACTCAAAAAACTCTACTCCAATAATTCAAATAATCCAGTCGACAAATGGGCTAAGGAAATGAATAGACACTTCACAGAAGAAGATCTACAAGCAATCAACAGTCATATGGAAAAATGTTTAACATCTCTAGTAATAAGAGAAATGCAAATCAAAACCACCCTAAGATTCCATCTCACCCCAATTAGAATGGCAATTATCAAGAATACGAGCAACAATAGGTGTTGGCGAGGATGTGGGGAGAAAGGTACACTCATACATTGCTGGTGGGGCTACAAATTAGTGCAGCCACTCTGGAAAGCAGTGTGGAGATTCCTTAGAAACCTCGGAATGGAGCCTCCATTTGACCCAGCTATCCCACTCCTTGGCCTATACCCAAAGGACTTAAAATCAGCATACTACAGAGATACAGCCACATCAATGTTCATAGCTGCTCAATTCACAATAGCCAGACTGCGTAACCAACTTAGATGCCCTTCAATTGATGAGTGGATAAAGAAACTGTGGTATATATATATATATACAATGGAATATTACTCAGCCATAAAGAATGATAAAATTATGGCATTTGCAGGCAAATGGATGAAATTGGAGAATATCATGCTAAGTGAGATAAGCCAATCTCAAAAAACCAAAGGATGAATGATATCGCTAATAAGTGGAGGATGACACATAATGGGGGGAAGGGAAGGGTTAGCGTTAGGGTTAGAGTTAGGGTTAGGGAGGGGGCAAGTATGGAGGAAGGAAGCACTATATAGAGGGTAAAGAGGGGTGAGAATGGTGGGGGGAATGTAAAAAATAACAGAATGAATCAAAGAACATTACTCTATGTAAATTTGTGATTACGCAAATGGTGTGCCTTTGCGCCATGTACAAACAGAGAAACAAATGTATCCCATTTGTTTACAATAAAAAAAGAGCACATGTAAGTGAATTTTAATGAATCAATATATGAATATTAAACTGCATTAAGATATTAATTTATTAAAGTGGCTTCACCTAGAATTTTTCAAAAATGTGCACATTATCACCTGGAGGCCCACAAATAACAGAAAATATTTTAGATCATGCTGTCACTCAGTAGCAAAGAGGAGTTGGGTGGTTAATTTAAATGAACTTGAACATCACTGTAGACATAGGTTATTTTAAAGAATTTTAAAACATGATAAACATAGGGAAGTACATATTCAATGATAATAGGAGAAATAAACAGGAGAAAAATCTTTTCTGCTAGATAACTTTTCCATCAACATTTTTGAGTTTGGCTTCTTTCTTAAACTTTGGGTTTCTCAACTGTGTCTTCTTATAAGTGTGCTCACAATATTTTATATCACTGAATTACTCTCAGTATCACTTTTATAAAGTGAAGGATATATAACATACAAAGGAAGGGAGAGATTAAAGACTAAAAGAAATGTCATTAACATTTTATTTATACCAACAGTGCCCTATTTTTCTTGGAAGAACAAATCTGAAAAACATTCTTATAGAGAAGTTCTCAGAAGATGTTCATCAAGTGAAGAATATTAAATAATAATTAATTAAAAATTGTAAAGGGAAGTTATGCATACCCAGGAAGACCAAGTTTCTGTAATTCTCTAACATCACATATCTATGTAAGTTTTTTTGAGATGACTGGAGGCATTTCCACTCCTCTTCAGTGAAATCAATGGCCACATCCCTGAATGTCAACAGTTCTTGTAAGCCAGTGTGTCCATCTTGGATTATGTGAGAAGTGGAAGTGTCCATCATTAGGTGGGGCAAGTCCCATCCTGAGATGCCTGCTGGAAACTGGAAGCTCATAGTCATGTTTCTCTCATGCATCAGGTTACTGAAGAATGGGAGCATCAGACATTAGGAAGGGGTACTAAGAGGAAGAGGGCACAAAGTTATTCTCAGGCCATCATTAATGTTCTATTTCTTGATGTAAGCAATGATACATGGTGTGTTTCCTTTATGGTAATTCAAGGAACTCTATAATTTCAATGCTTTCCTGTTCTTGCTGTGCTTCATAAAATCAGTTTTATTGCATGAATGGCTCTTTGCATTAATTGCATGAATGGAAGCTTTCTGCTTAAAACTCCCTGCTTTCATTCAGGGCAGTGTCTCTCCAGTTTATTGAACCATTTCCTGGTATTCAGGAGCCAGTCCTTCTCCCTAGGGATCTTTATCCCCTATACAACAGAGCAACCTGGGGTTCCTAAACAGGAGAGTGAAGCCCAGAGCTGAATGGCCAATATGGCGGACTCCAACCATACTTCTTTGCAAGAAGAAACAATGTTTATTTGCAGTCCCTCTATAAATACCTCAAAGAACCTATATACTCACTTCATAGAGGTCTCAATATATACACCTCAGAGAACAATTTTGACTCTCCACCATGGACTTCCCTATACACCACAAATACTGACCTTGCTCTGAACATAACCCTAACCATAAGCATAAACCTAAGTCCTCCCTACTTGCCACAGAGTCCTCCCTGATCCTGAAACTGACCATGACTTTACCCTGACATTAAACCTTACCCCTAGGCCTAACCTAATTGTAACCTCATAGTGCTCTCCCTTCTACACCAGATTTTCTCCCTACTCACCTCACCAAACTTTTACTACTCACCTCAAATGGCCATCCAAACATAGTTCACTGAGTTCTTTCTACAATTTCCAGTGCACACACCTGTGCAATGCTGTGAGCCATCCCTACTCACTTCAGGGGGCCCATGCACAGAAAAAAAGGAGCTCTAGGACAAGCTTAATATAGCCCTCTTTTACAATTTATACACACCTCCTTACAGCTCAAATCTCTGACTACTCCCCTCAAATGGCCCTTGAAACACAATTCAGTGAGCCCTTTCTACACTTTACAGAGCACCTCTGATTCACTTTTGTGAATCCTCTGAACTCATCTCAGGGGGCACTTCCACATGTATAAAGGAGGCCTCTGACATACATAATAGTACCCTGGCTACACAGCTCAGAGAACACTCTCTACAAACCTCAGAGGCCCCTCTGTACACACATCTTAGTTTCCTGTACACACATCAAAGAATAGTCTCAGTACACATCTGAAAAACTGTCCCTACATACCTCAGAGGGACATCATTACAGACCTCAGTGAGTACTCACTATGGTTTTTTGGAAGCCTTCTAATCACCTCAGAAAGCCTTTGTATTCACCTCAGGGAACCCTCATAATATACCACAGAGAGCTCTTACAACAAATTTAGAGAGCCATTTAAACACACCACAAAGTCCTTCCCATTACAATGCAAATACTCATTAGGATCCTAACACCAACACTGAACTAAATCTTAACCCGCTAACTCTGACACTAACCCCCTAATTCTAATGCTAATGCTAAATATAACCCTAACCTCAAAAACTAACCTTAAACCTAACACTAAGCCTCCATTCTTAGCTCAGAATCATCTCCATACAAAAATCACAGAAGCCTCCCTACACATCTGAGTGCCCTCATGACACATTGAAAAATGTCCTTACTATATGTCTCAAGAGAATTCTCTACACATCTGAAACAGACATATCCCTAGACAAATAAGTGAGTACATACAATACTCCTTTTCAAGCCCTTCTAAACACTTGATTGAACCTTTCTGTTAACTTCATAAAACCCTTACTATATTCTTAAGAAATCTCTTTTGACTGGCCTTCCATATACACCAAAAATACCCCTAATTCCTTAAATGAGCACTCACATTCATGTCAATTAGCCCTCCTATGAACCTTATAAAGCCCTTCTACACTCCTCAGAGACCCCTCCCACAATACCTCATAGAGCCATCCTTACACAATGAAAAGAAACCACTTTCACACCTTGGAGAAATTTCATACAAATTTCCTCAAACATACCTCCCTATACGTCTAAGGATTTCCTCCCTAATCACAATAAGAACTCGTCCTACACAACTCTAAATCCCATCTATACACACCTTGGGGAAATGCCCTCCACAGTTCATTGAGTAAACCCTAAACAACTCAGAAAGCCCTCCTTATACACCCCAGAGAGTAATCCCTAAAAGGGTCTGAGAAATGTTAATTCAAACCTCAGAATATTTGGGCTACTCACCTCAGCCAACCCTACCCACACATCTCAGATAGACCTCAATATTCACCAAAAACTCTCCCTACTCACTTCCATTTGCCTTACATACACACCTCAGAGATTTCAGCTACTATCCTAAAAGAAACCTTCCACCACAGGGTGTTCTCCTTGTTATATCAGATGGAACTCTGTATTTATTTCACAGGGCCCTCAATACACAACTGAGATAACACTCCTGCATAGGCAAAAGCCATTTTTCACAGCTCATAGATAGCTTCTGTACACCTAATGGAGATTTATCTTCACACTTCAGAGAGCTCACACAACAAACCTCAGGAAGTCCTTCCCTTCCTATGCACCTTGCCGTCACTTTCCTCCACATATCAGAAAGCCCTTCACACTCATATCAAGCACACTTCTTACAAAATAGAGGATCATACATTCACACCATAGAAGTCCATACTACACAGATAACTTATCAATCCCTACAGAGTGGGTAATGAGGACATGTACTGATCACGAGCTAAGAACGGATGCGGAGGAGATCAGTCAGCCAATAGAAAGCACTTCCTTAAAGTTGTTTTTCTTTGCAGTTGGGCTTCTCAGCGCCAATTTAGGGCGAGGCCAGCCACCACTGTGGGCCCTACAAGGCAGCAGTCTCTAACACCTAGGAACATTTCATCTCCCAGTGTACCTGCTGCCCAAAATTGAGCTAGAGCTTGATATGTTAGGTTAATTGTGTAAAGCAAAAGGAAATTTTGGAACCTCAGACAACCATGCCATTCTGTAAATTTCAGACAATGTTGCCAATCAGTAATAGGAAATTTTTAAATTTTGGAGAATTTCTTGATGAATGTTTTTGTGCTTGGACTATCAGTGCAAATTATCTAATTTGTATTGTGGCCAAATTTAAGTGCTGAGCCTAATGAGGTGTTTTAATTTTGATGTTAGTTTGGGATAAAAGGGTCTTGAAATAGGTAGAGAGACAGCCCAAGGGGGTGTCTTTGAGAATTGACTGGGTAGTTTCCTTATTTTATAAAGGCTCAACAGAGGTACAAGTTGAGGGCAAAGAGCCCTCTGCACTCTTTATGCCACTGGTGTGCCAGTTCCAGACTGGACTTTTTTTTTTTTTTTTTTTTGCTGGTAATTGGGGAAATGCCTTTACACCAATCTCAGTGTTGGGGGACACTTGGGGACTTGGAGTCTCAGGGAGGGGTCCCTATCTGTTAGATACTGGGTGAGGTCTTACTTCTCTGGAGAATTTAAAGTCTGGTGTTGGATGCAGAAACAAATGGCAAAGAGGTCTCTCATCTATGAGGTTTGCTGGGTGTGCAAGGGACATGAAGATAGGGAATGGGAGGAAGGGTGGGTGGTGGGGTCAGAAAGAGGTTGCATTCAGCACCATTAAAGGATTTGATACAAATCTTGCTCCATCCACATTGCATAGGGATGTGAAAATATAGCACAGGGTTGGGGGTCAGTTCTGCATCACATAGTGGCAGCCTTTCAACCATAGTGGATACAGAAGGTGTGAAGGGTCCCTTTCTGTAGGATGGGGAGGGAGGCAAGGTGAGCTGTCAGTCTGGAGATTCAGCTGTAGCTGTGTGAATCATGACTGGGTGTTCCTTTGACCTCAGGAATACTGAAAGGGAATAATGGGGAAGGCTATTTAATTTTTTATTTATTCACAAATACCTCCAACTAACTTTTACTCACTTTTGTGTTGCAAAAATGTCTCCATGATAATGCCACAATGATATTAAGATAGAACCTCTCTTGAGTGGGATTTTATTTGATAGCCTCTCATCAATTCTTGTCTCACAACAGGCATATACTAACTCACACTGTAAGTTCCATTACCCTGAACTTTGTGAGCAGTAGCAGACCCTTGAGAAGACCCCATGTAGGCACAGACATATCTGTGAAAACTACTGCAGATGTGGACTTAGTTGTTTGCCACACTGGTCAGCAGTTATCAGCCAGGACAATTGTCAAACCGAGGGGACATTGATCCTGGCTAAAGATATTTTGATTGTACAAATTTTCAGTGTCCAGTATTAGGAAATCTAGTAGGTAAAGACCAGGGTTACTACAAAACACGTCATCATGCACAGGGAAGTCCTTCATCACAAAGAAGCATCTAAATCCTGCTGAGGTTTAAGAATTCTGGTCTAGATCATAAATGCTATACAGGAAGGCACTTGGCATTTTCTGGTTCATATTTTGTCCCCAGTGCTTCAAACACAGAGATTATCTCCTAGTAGGTAAAGAAGAGAGAAAAGAAACAAAAGAGAGAGAGGAAGACACACAGCCTATTCTCAGGAGAAATTTTAAGCTTGGAGCCAGAGGAGTTACTAATTTGGGCCTGATTCTTATGCTGCAGTCTCTCTGTCAGAAAGTTTTTCATCCTTCCCAAAATTTCCCAGTCAGAGCCTCATTGTTGATGTTGAACCAGATGCCTCTCCTTGAATGTCAGTCAAGAATCCTCCCAGGTAATAATTCCCAATTGAGAAAGTAGTATTTCCTCCTTCTATATCCCAAGCACACCATCATTAAGAACCTGAGCTGCATGCACACACAAACATACAAAACTAACATGCAGGACATTAAAATCCACTGTCCCATGCTGGAACTGGTGGTCTGGGAAGGCCTTAAATCAACAGCAAGGAAACCCTGTTGACTTCTGATACAATGCATTCCAGGGTGGTCTGCGCAGTGCTTCACTTCCCCTTCCATGTTGCTATCAGAATATAAGCTCCAGTGAGACACAATGTCATGCAAAACAGCCCACTGCCCTCTTCTCTCTATCTGAGAAGTCTTCTCTTGTTCCAGGCTTGCTGAGCCTGCTCCAGGCAGATATCTGCTCATTAGTGTTTGATGATCAAATGACAGTCTATTGAAGGGCATCGGCACTGTTTGCTCTGCTGGCCAAAATTTTTGTCTTACCTGAAGATTCTCCATTAAAACAAGGAGTTCTGCTGTGCAGTCACTCAGAAGTCTGCTTAGTGTCCATGAAGTGTGTAATCTAGAAGATGATAAACAAAGGTCCTGGGCCTGGATGGACCAGAGAGCAGACTTGCTAGGAACATCTGCAGGATTATACTTTTCTTCATTTCTTGGAATGGATTTTGGTTATGTTAACCATGACTTTACTGTGGGTAGTCTGTTTCTTTGACATTGGGACTTTGCTGAACCTTAAGGACATGCTCTTCTATGCTGTGTGTGTGTGTGTGTGTGTGTGTGTGTGTGTGTGTGTGTGTGTGTTTGGGGGTGAGTATTGGGTGAGTATTGGAAATGAACCCAGGAGCATTCTCCAACTTATCTACAACTGAAGCAGATCTCTAGCCCATTTCAAATTATATTCCAAGACAGGATTTCATTAAATTACCCAGGCTGTCTTTAAAATTGCAATCCTCCTGCTTTAATCCCTTGAGCCACTTGGATTACTGGCATGTACCACAGTACCCACAGCATGCCATCTGGGTGATAGCAATTCCTAGAATAGTCAGCTATCTCCCCAATATGTTCACTTTAACCAAACTAACAAATCAAGTTCCCACACCACCAGTACCCTCCCTTTTGGACTCCTACCCTCCTAGGTCACAACCAGTCTGCCCTAATCACACCAGGTCCAGGTACCAGAGAATCAGGAAGGACCCTTGCCCCTAGAGCCTACTGAAATTACTGAAACAATCTAATCCTAAAACTTCTTATGCTGCTTCAACTTTTCTTTCTGCACAAATACAATAAAGTCTCATTCCCATGTTCTCCTCTGCCTTCCATACCCTCTGTCTCCTGACCAATTCTGATGCCTCCCACATGGTCCTGCACAAATATTTTAGTCAACTGTAGAGGTCTGTGCCTATCAAATCTGTTTCTGAGTCTTACCATACCAGATTAAAACTAACCCAAGTTAAACTTGCAAAAATGCCAAACCTGCAGTTTCTTGAAAGGGCCAGGGCAATTACATCCATGGCCTGCACCTAGGTAATGAGGGGTGCACCCAGTTCTGTTCTTTCCATTTTCTATTTTAGGCACTCATTGTCTGAATGTTTTAGAACAGGTTGGGCTGCCAGAAGTGCAACGGGAGGAAGGCTTCTACACTTGAGAAACAGAAACTGTGCAAACAGTATTCCTATTGCACACACTTTTCTTGCATGGCTGCAAACTTGGGTCACAGAAGAGGCTCAGAAGCAGACAAAAGCTCTCTATCATCAGGAATAGAGTCTGACTTAAATCCAAGTTTTAAATACTAGTTCTCCTCCTGCTTCCTCACTTACCTTCCCAGTGAACAATTCAAAGTACAAAAAAAAAAAAAAAAAAAAAAAAAAAAAAAAAAACGTCTTTTTTCTTTTCTGGGTATCTTTACAATCACATTAGACTTTCAATGAGAAGAAAATACCCTGTTGCTATGTTATGAGACCTTGTCTTAAAGGTATTAAGGCCAGTGACCAGACCTCTGACAGCCCCCAGGACTTCAGGCTGTGAAAAAATGGTCATCTTGCTCTGCAAGAGAATGAGGACTTGTACAATTCTAAAATTTTTTTTCTTCTACAGTACCATGGCCATTGCTCACTCTAGTCAATGCCGTTGCTACATATCACTTCCTTGACACCACAGTAAAATCGGCCTCAGCACACTGGCACTTTAGTGTTTCTGATGTGACCCAGAGAAGCCAGGAGACTGGCTTCGATGAGCCCCTCTGTGCTGGTAGAAATGTGTATCCCCGCCATCTAGTGGTGGCAGGGAACAATGGTGGGGATCTGTTCTCCATGACCCAAGATCTTCCATGGAAGAAAAAACGTGGTCCCAAACCTGTTACCAATCATGATCAAAGTGCAGAGACTTGGCTTTCAGAGCATCTTAAACAACATATTGTTTATTGTTTCCACTCCCAGAAAAGAATTGAATATTAAAAAGTTTACAGGGTTTTGACTATTATGTTTGGGTATGGTTGAGTTTCTCAAAGTGGACACTGTGACAGAATTCCCTGAATTCCTGGGCAAAAGGGAACTGGATGCCCAATCCCTCGGATCTCAGGGTCTTTCTACCTGGATTGTAACTGGCCAATCCTGAATACCTGTCTGCCTAGAATGTCAGTCAGTGAGGCCATCATAAAGAGGCTTTTTTTCAAAGTTTGATAAAGCTTGTATTCTTGGAAAAGCGACCAAAACAGGACATAGGTGGTCATCCCCAAGTGTGCACCTGCAGGGATTGTGAAAATTAGAATTCCCAAGACACCCTGAGTCTAAAACTGTAGATTTGGGGTTTGGCTTGAGAATCTGCATTACTCTCAAGTTCTTTGGTGAAACTGATGTTGGCCTGTAAATGTGGGGTTCATGTAAAGAAAGTCCATGCTCAACCATAATATGACTTCAACTGGATTGCATCTCTCTAAATGATAGGGGACAGAAGGATGTGTGTGATGTGAACATGAGGTTAAGGGTGTGATTCTATAAAGTGAGTTCACTGTGCAGACCTCCACATGCTTTCTGTTCCAAGAAGCAAATTACCCACATCTCTGCCTGGTCTCAGTGGACAGTCTATGTCCCATTTGTCAGCAAAATACATGCTATCAGCAGGAGAAAAAAAAAAGGCCTGAAATAATATCAATAAGAAAAACCCAAGTTACCCTAAAGAGGGAAACTTTTGTGACCCTTTCCACAGACCAGAACTTGAAACTCAGGGAGATAAAGACAATTCCTCCTAATCATAAAATCTCTAAGAATTTATAGTAAAGAATTCAATGAGAACTGGTCAGCATGGGTCAAAGTGATTTAGAGTTGTTATGGTATTGGGGACTTGACAGTCTGGAATCATCCAGCTGTCAGTCAAAAGTTAAGAGGGGGACCTGGGTGGGACTATCTGGAAATGTCTCTCGGACACTAATAAAAGTAGGGTGCAGAGGAGGTACTCTCCTCTCTGGGAGGACTCACTCTTTCCCTTGAGAGTGTCCCCATTTCTTTGTCCTATTCCTTCAATAAACTCATGCTTGTTAGTCTGAGTAACATGTCTGAGATATTTCTTACTTGAATACAAAAATATGGATTTGAACTAGGAGGGTCTTTGCTCTGCCTCAGTCTCCTAGAAGGCACCAACCCTTTATCACTAGACATTTGAAAAGTTCTCATATTCTGCACTGATTTTGCTCCAGTTACACTCTCAAGATTTCTGGAGCCTCAGTCTCCAACTCTTTCAGGAAAAGTAAAACGGAGAATGTGTAAGATGGAACTGAACACCAGGACTGTCTTTCTCTTCCTCATGCTCTAGAGGGTGGGTCCACTGGGAGAAAAAGTTGGACCTGGTTCCTGAGCAGCAAAGGCACTTGGTCCTCACTTCAGCATTCAAATGGTCAATGAGGCCAGAATGGTCATCATCCATAGTCCAGGTTTTAGATGTCTCCACAAGATAGACAAATTTCCATTTCCATCACTTTTACATAAATATTTGCATGTGAGGAATTTCATCCTAGAGATTTACCAACACAAGTGAGAAGCCTCCGTGTAGTACAAGCAGGAATGAAATGAGGATCATTTTCAGTCAGCAGCCTCCAGTGTATGAGGCTCTGGTAGATGCTTAATCCAATCAAACCACTGTGCATTTATCCAATCAAAAGTGAGCAGTGCTCTAAGATTCTGTCCCATCCTGTTTAGACTAATCAAACTGCAAGTACTTTTATTCAATCAGAAGTGAACCTTGCTCTGACACCCTAGTAACTGGAATCCCCAACATGGCTATACCAATTCTATTAACTAGTGAAATGTGCCTCAGTTGATGTGGTTCTTAATATGTATTATAGATCTAGTAAAAAATAATTTGTCTGTACTAGCATTTTGGTTAATGTATGACTACTGACAAATATGTGTATATAATACAGAAAAAAAGCAAGAACTTTCAGAGTTGACTTATCCATTAGAAAAAAACACAGTGCAAACCTAAAGTGGAATTGTTTTATTTTTAAATACAAAGAAAAATGAATAGTACAATCTGTCCTGGATTACATTTAATTCATTCAGGTACAGGAGCAAAATGAATCTTTTAACTTTCTTTTCATAGGGAGAGGCCAATGAAGGCAGAAATAACTCTCTAGGACTTTAAATGTCATGGTCTAAGAGATGGGGAGAATTAGGTCATTTTCAAGGACTCTATGGACTTAATCATTTTTTGGGGGGAGGGTAGCAGGAATTTAACTTAGGTGCACTCGACCACTAAGCCACATCTCCAGCCTATTTATTTATTTATTTATTTTTGTATTTTAATTAGAGACAGGGTCTCACTGAGTTGCTGAGAACATCGCCTTTTTTTTTTTTTTTTTTTGAGAACATCATTTTTGCTGAGGCTGGCGTTGAACTCACAATCCTCCTGCCTCAGCCTCCTAATACACAGGGATTACAGTTCATGCCACCATGTTCAGCTGGACTTAATCTTTTTTTCTCCACATTTTTATTAGTGCATCTCGTTGTACAAAATGCTGAGATTTGTTGTTACATATTTGTACATGCACACAATATAAACATATAATTTGGCCAATATCACTCCTCAGCACTTGCTTCCTCTCTCCCCATCAGCCACCCATTGGTCCCTTTCTTCTACTGATCTTTCCATGGATTTTTAGGAGATTCATCTCCAGCTTTGTTTTCCTTTATCCTCTCTATCTTATCCTCTCATATGACATATGACCCTTAATCCCTTGATTTTTGACTGCTTTCACTTAACATGATGGTCTCTAGATTTATCCATTTTTCCTGCAAATGACATTTTACTTTTTCTTTATGTCTGATTTAAATTCTGTTTCATATATATACCACATTTTCTTTAGCTTTTCATCCATTGATGGATACCTAGGATGTTTCTGTAGTTTGGCTATTGTGAATTGTGCAGTTATAAACATGGGTATGTATATACCTCTGTAGTATAATGATTTTAATTCTTCAGGATAAATGAAGAGAAGTGGTATAGTTTGGTCATATGGTGATTCCATGCCTAGTCTTTTGAGGAGCCTCCATACTTATTTCCATAGTGGTTGTACTAATTCACAGTTCCACTAACAAAAAATTGTTCATTTTTCTCCACATCATATCCAAAATTTATTATTATTTGTATTCTTGATGATTGTCATTCTGATTGTGGGAAGTGAAATTTCAGTGTAGTTTTGATAGAACTTTTCCTAATTAGTAATGATGTTGAACATGTTGGGGGGTATATTTGTTGTCTATTTGTATTTCTTTTGTTTTTGAAGTATTTGTTTAGTTTATTTGCCCATTTATTAATTGAATCATTTGATTTTTTTGAGATCTAATCTTCTGTTGTTCCTTGTTATCATTGTCTTGTCCCTCTAAT
The DNA here is from genome assembly GCF_902686455.1 of Sciurus vulgaris. NCBI lineage: Eukaryota > Metazoa > Chordata > Mammalia > Rodentia > Sciuridae > Sciurus > Sciurus vulgaris. The sequence goes on along the minus strand of NW_027632954.1, from coordinate 10,128,850 downwards.
ACTATGAAAGAAAGGGAATTGAGGGCTGGAGATATAGTTCAGTTGGTAGAGTGCTTGCCTCACAAGTACAAGGCCCTGGGTTCAATCCCCAGCATTGCATAAGAAAAAAAAAAAAGGAATTGAGAAAATCAATAGGTCAATCAATAATCTAGGTTTCAAGTGATAGAAAACCAACTCAAACTAACATCAGCAAACGGAGTGCTTTTCTGTTACAAGTAAAAACCCTGGGTGAAGTTCTGATTGCAGGCACAGCTGGTTTCAGTGATTCACTGTCTTTTCATTTCTTAGATCCCATTCTTTTTTTTTTTCAACCCTGTAGCCATAAGATGGCAGTAAGCTTTTCATGTTCTGTTCCAACCAGTCATTTTTGGACCTCTGAAACAATCTGACACAAACCAATTTGGCAGATTCAGTGCCTCTTTGCTCAGGGGACTTCCATGCTGACTTCTTAGGCCTGATCACCTGCCCCATGCAGAGGGGGATTTCAGGAAAATCAGGAGCTGATTATGGAAAAGAGAAAAGAGATACACCCTTTGAGTAGACTCTCCTCTGATGTGCAGAGGAACAGCAGTCTACACCATAGAGCTGGGAAACAACTGTTTATGTCAGCTCATGTCTCTGTCCAAGAGACCAGGTACCAGGACATCTCCACTTTAAAGATGAGGAGATGAGGTCCCTCTGCAAAACCACTGGCCTTGAAAGTGGTAGAGCCAGAATATGAAGTTAAATATAGTCTCCAAATGGATGTTTTGAATCAATCTTGGCCTCCCAGCTCACTGCTAGTCTTCCACAAGAAGAAATTATCGTAGACCAGGACAAGAAAGGGAAAGCAAGAAGAATGAAGACTCCCTGACAGCATCTCACAGAGGCACTGCATTGGTCAGTTTGTTGCTGGGTTTGGGAGTTTTCCTTTCTGCTCATGTCTTTTAAAGTTTTTCCCATATATTTATTTTCGTATCACCCTTGCAATTTTGCCACTTCTATTATTTTTTGTTTACTTATTTTTCTAAGTCAATTTATTTGTTATACTTACAAAACTGTATTTAAAACTCCAAATGTCTATGGCAATTGTCAATCAAAATGAGCACCACTTGCCTCAAATAAAAATTAACTTCAAAATCCCATAGAATTACTAAGTCAAATACTGGCCATATGTGCATGATTCAAAATCATCCACATCTGAGGCAGGCTTCAGACTACTTGAGAATTACAGCTACTTGGTCACACCAAAACACACCAAAACCTCTGCCACATGCATACTTGTTTTCCAGGAATTCCTGAAATCTCCCTTGCACTCTGCACTTTTCTACAACTGAGCTTCAGTCTGACCCCCTCTATCTCCTCTCTCAGTGCTCATAGCAATGACCAGGAGAAGACACTGTTTCCCAACTACTCAGATTTAGCACAACTATACCAAAAGGAGAGCTGAGAAGGTGTGCAAAACACAAAGAGGCAAAGGGGACATAGGTCTAAACAATTCAAGGGCAGAGCTTGTGCCAAGGGAACAGAATTCTAAAGAAGGCTGCTCTTCTTGGGAAATGATGGGAGAGAAGAGAAACCCTCCCTCAACCAAAAATACTTCCTCTGCCCTCATTCTTTGGTTTTATTCTTTTGGGTAGGAACTTTCTATTTTCTATTTTACAGATTATTTTTATAATAACTAAAAAAATAGGAGGAAACTAAATATTCAAAAGGGGCAATCTTGCTGGGTCAACCAGGGTAT
>NW_027632954.1:5364487-5549159 GCF_902686455.1 Sciurus vulgaris | reverse complement strand
TATTTGTTGCTAACAACCAATGTAAACCACTCACAAAATTCTGTCTATTGTTCAGTGGGCTCAAAGAAAATTTCCAAACTCACATGAAAGTGATAACACATTGTGACAATGGCTATTCTTTTATACCTAACCACCTGGAGGAATTTATAAATATTTATTTATTCCATACCAAAATCTGCTAGCTTTAAATCCCCTTTTTCATTAATGAGAAGGTTCTGTGGTTTCAAGTCTTGATGCAACACAATTCTTCTGTGGCAATAATTAACCCATGTAGAATTTGGAATAGAAACAGCTACAAAAGCAAATAACTAAAAATTAATCTTACAGATATCAAGAGATACTTTGGTATTAGAATAATATGGTAAGTAGAAAAGCAACTGGCCTAGAATAGTAAAAGAAAAAAAAAAAGAAATTACATCCTTTCAAGGACAAGGCTTTTTCCATTTTGAGTTGTTCTCTCAATTTTAGTTTATTGCTCAATTTGAAGCATCAGTTGTAAGCTCGGGCAGGCTTTGTGGGACCAAATGTAAACTGAAGCGGGTCTTGGCGGGCACAGTTAGCAGCCAAATAAAATGGGACAGAAAAGTGGTGGAAGCAAGCTTTATTGTAATTTGGTTCTTGGGTGAAATTCCCAGACCCCTGGGGGTATAGGGACCCGGAGAAAATCTCACATGGCCCTGGATCCCCAGGGTATTTATAGACTAGGGTGGGAGGGGGTCTTGTTGAGTGACAGGAGGGTGTGAAGGGTCAGTGGAACTACCCATCCACCTTGCTGTGAACTTTCTGGTCACCTTTGGTGGGCTGGTCTTTGTTCTAGCTGCTCAGCTTTGCCCCCTACAGTCACCTAATATCTTACCTAACATCTATCATTTGTGTCAACAATGTCTATAAAAATTATAAATATAACAAAATTATGTTTTCATAGTAATAGTTCATTTGTTAGAGAAACCAGCTTAAACAGATGTATCCTCTATACTACTAAAGCTTATAGATTGATTATAAAATTCCGGTATATCAAAAAAATAACAACACAGGCAATTACTCCCTTATAAAATAATCCAATCTTGGTCAGTACCTTTCAATGTGGCATTGGACTTGGTTGCTTTGTGTAAAGTCTCAGGTATCAGAGAGAATGGGGCTGCATACCCTGGCAAATTACCAGTTATAAAAGTAACTCAATCAACTTTTAATACCTACCTCCTGGATACTTTAATTTTAGCAACTCCTACTCAGTTTCAAAATAAGCTGTGATTCAAAATGGGGTAATGCACTCTAGTACTCTGAAAAAAGCAATTCCTATAAAGCTAATGGTAGAAGTATTTAATGTATTGTCATAAAAAGAGAGATGTGGAATACATCTTGATTTTCTGGGGTTATCAAAAAGAACTTAAAGTACTGAAGACTCAAGAAATAACTTCAGTTTACTTGTAGATGAAAAATGACATCTGAATACCAAGAATAAGTCAAGGCAGCAGTGATTAATGGCAGGAATGCCTTTGGTGATTTTTTGGAGGGGTGTAGTAGGGATTGAACTCAGGAGCACTCTACATCAGAGCTATGTCCCCAATTCTTTTGCATTTTAATTCTGAGACAGGGTCTCATTAAATTGCTCAAGCTGGCCTCAAGTTTGTGATCTGCCTACCTCAGTTTCCCAAGTAGCTGGGTGGTGGGCTTGCACCACCATGCCTGGTCTGAATGAATTAAAAACTGTGAAGTCTTCAGACTCCACATATTTATTTATGTATTTTGAAAACTCTAAAGTTACTACTTTAATATACTCCTGTTTTGTTACATTGAGGTTTCAGTGGTGAACCCAGCTACCTTTCAGTATATTCCTGTTAAATTTTACATTTGGAAAACATTAAATGTGATTTTAACAAACAGTAAAATATTTTCCAACTATTTAGACCTGACTTAAAAGACTTCTTAAACCTATGTGAAATTAAGATAATTAAAGACTATTTGCTTTCCAAATTAGTGCTAATATAAAAGCAGAAAAAAACAGAATTTTAAAAATGGAGATCTACAAATAGCCTTCACAACACCTTGCAATGGAAAATATAAACTATGATGAAAATAATCCTCATAAAATGTATATGGAAATACTTTTAAAGTCTTGTTCTAAAATAATTAGCAATGTGCTGGCCATATGTTTAGACCTCTCTTTCAATAACAGAAACTGACTTTCCTTAATATTTACAAATTCACTATAAGAAATGTAAATTTGAAGTTACTATTTACTATATACAGAATTATAAAGTTCTCAGCACACAAAATTGAACAGTCTATTTTCAAAAAAGATTTCTGTAAACTGTTGAACTTTATACAAATAAAATCTTTGAAAATGTAATATATACCACTCAGAACAAAGTAGTCTATAAGTGTACAACTATGTCAATTGCTTTTATTTATCTAATACCATCTGGGTTTCTTCTGTATCTGATTATTGTAGCAAAGTTCTTTAGCATTATTTAATTCTTAGATGTACTACAAAAACACAATTATCTTACTATTCCTTCTGACAATACTGATAGCTACTTCAAAACAAAGAAATCACAATACTTACATTTTCTGGCTTTGCTTATAACACTTATTCATAATTCATAACACCCAAAACTCACTGTTATTATAAAATGTAATACCATTTTAACTATATTAGGGGAGCTAACCATTTAAAAGTGTCCTTGTGCAAAAAGTACCCATCATTTGTATTTTTTCAGAAAGTAAAATATACCTGCAGATTTATTCTACACATATAGGATAATCAATTATAATGTGAAATAAAATATCAAAAATATTTTTAGGAGGCTTTTAAAATGAAACAGTTTAACAAAAAGGTATGATCCCAGGAAAGCTGTAGTATAATAAACAGAAGTTGGGGAAATAAGTCAAACAGAAAATTCCAAAGATCTGTTATGAGATTGGTATATTTCAGTGTGAAATCTAGTGCATTTTCTTTACTTTAACATTACACAATAGACATACCTTTACATTTTGCATACTCATGGTGTTCCCACAGTTATCCATGTACTGTTTTAGGTCATTACCCTTGAAAAACACAACACTTTACTACATGATAACACTTTTTTCAGAATGCTAGGCTCATTAATTTAATAGTACTTAATATTTATTTTATTTTATTTTATTGCAAACAAATGGGATACATGTTGTTTCTCTGTACATGGCGTAAAGGCATACCATTTGTGTAATCATAAATTTACTTATTTTTTTTTAAATTTATTTTTATAGTAAACAAATGGGATACATGTTGTTTCAGTTTGTACATGGAGTAAGAGCATTCCATTTGCATATTCATATATTTATATAGAGTAATGATGTTTGATTCATTCCATTATTTTTTCCTTCCCCCACCCCTCCCACCTCTATTTCCCTCTATAGAATTCCTCCTTCCTCCATTCTTGTCCCCTCCCACCGCCCATTAAGTGTCATCATCTGCTTATAAATGAGATCAATCCTCTTTTGAATTTTTGAGATTGGCTTATCTCACTTAACAAGATATTCTCCAACTTCATCCATTTGCCTGCAAATGCCATAATTTTATTATTCTTTATAGCTGAGTAATATTCCATTGTATATATATACCACAGTCTATCCATTCATCAATTGAAGGGCATCTAGGTTGGTTCCATAATCTGGCTACTGTGAACTGAGCCGCTATGAACATTGATGTGGCTGTATCTCTGTAGTGTGCTGATTTTAAGTCCTTTGGGTATAGGCCGAGGAGTGGGATAGCTGGATCAAATAGTAGGTCCTTTCCAAGTTTTCTAAGGAATCTCCACACTGCTTCCCAGAGAGGCTGCACTAATTTGCAGCCCCACCAGCAATGGATGATTGTACCTTTTTCCCCACATTCTCTCCAACACCTATTGTTGCTTGTATTCTTGATAATTGCCATTCTAATTGGGGTGAGATGAAATCATTGTGTAGTTTTGATTTGCATTTCCTTTATTACTAAAGATGTTGAACATTTTTTCATATATCTGTTGATTGCTTGTACATCTTCTTCTGTGAAGTTTCTGTTCATTTCTTTAGACCATTTGTTGATTGGGTTATTTATATTCTTGGTGTAGTTTTTTGAGTTCTTTATATATTCTGCAAATTAGTGCTGTATCTGAAGTATGAGCGGCAAAGATATTCTCCCACTCTGTAGGCTCTCTCTTCGCATTGCTGACAGTTTCCTTTGCTGAGAGAAAGCTATTTAGTTTGAATCTATCCCGGTTATTGATTCTTGCTTTTATTTCTTGTGCTATGGGTGTCCTGTTAAGGAAATCTGATCCTAAGCCAATAAGTTGAAGATTTGAACCTACTTTTTCTTCTATAAGATACAGGGTCTTTGATCTGATTTCAAGGTCCTCGATCCATTGTGAGTTGATTTTTGTTCAGGGTGAGAGATAGGGGTTTAGTTTCATTCTGTTGCATATGGATTTCCAGTTTTCCCAGGACCATTGGTTAAAGAGACTATCTTTTCTCCATTGCATATTTTTGGCACCTTTGTCTAGTATTATAAAATTGTATTTATTTGTGTTTGTGTCCGTGTCCTCTATTCTGTACCATTGATCTACCTATTTTGGTGCCAATACTATGCTGTTTTTGTTACTATTGCTTTGTAGTATAGTTGAAGTCGTGATATTGCATTACCCCCTATTTCATTCTTCCTTCTAAGGATTGCTTTAGCTATTCTGAGTTTCTTATTCTTCCAGATGAATTTCATGATTGCTTGCTCTATTTCTGTAAGGTACATCATTGGGAATTTAATTGGTATTGCATTGAATCTGTATACCACTTTTGGTAGTATGGCCATTTTGACAATATTAATTCTGCCTATCTAAGAACATGGGAGATCTTTCCATCTTCTAAGGTCTTCCTCAATTTCTTTCTTCAGTGTTTTGTCATTTTTATTGTAGAGATCTTTAACCTCTTTGGTTAGATTGAAACCCACGAATTTTATTTTATTTTTTTGAGGCTATTGAAAATGGAGTTGTTTTCATCATTTCCCTATTAGCTGTTTCATCCCTTGCATATAAAAATGCTGTCGACTTATGTGTGTTGATTTTATAGCCTGCTATTTTGCTGAATTCATTGATGAGGTCTAGAAGTTTTCTGGAGGAGGTGTTTGGATCCCCTAAATATAGAATCATGTTATCCGCTGCGGGGGCACCTGGCTCTCCTTACAGTGCTTGACAGAGTTCCACTGAAGGATGATTGCAAAGACTCATCCTAAAAGGATTGCATGCCAGATGGATGCCTCCCTAGCTTGGATGTTATTCTGTGGAGTTTTCCTAATAATATGTTACTCACTTCAGTCTGGGGATCTTGCTAGAGGTGATGGGAATAATTCTACAAATTTCTAGGAAAACATCATGGAGACAAAACACATGTTGAAACCCTGTGATGATTAACCTCACAACAGCAGAACGTTTTTATTATGTTAAAAACCAAACATTGTATTTACTGGCACAGCCAGAACCTGTTGGGGCACAGAAACTTATAGATAACAATGTTTCCCCAAGTTCTAAGCACAAAGCACCTCCCACAGTAGCTACTAGATATGGGCCAGCTTATTTTATCAATGGCAAGCCCTGGTGATTAAGTAAGGATAATCTGTAAGGTTACTGTTTTCTCACAATCTTTCGGTAAAAATAATTTCTGCCTATGCTTTGGTAACTTCTTTGATTTTATTAGTGACAAGTCTGTCATCAAAGCCTGAAGAAAAATGTATATAAACCCAGCCTTCCCCAGAATAAAGTGGGATTCATTGCACCAGAACTAGAGTCTGTGTATTTCATTCTCCATCCATCACTGACGCTGTCTCCCTGCGCCCCCTTACCAGTGTGGAACCCATGCGCCCCTGCTGGGGCTGGACCCCGGCAAGTGGTGCCTAACGTGGGGCCATCTGGTAAGCCCCCCATTTAATTTTCTTTCTTTTTGAGACAGCTATGATCCTGCCTGCAGTGCCGTGGACCCCTAGGTTGAGAAGGCTGAGAAAGGATAGGCAGGGATAGAAAGAACAGCTACCATGGGAGGTAGTGAAAGCAAAAAGGAGCACTATTTATTGATATTGCTAAGTACTTATTAACTAAAAGAGGAATGCATGTAGGAACAGCTCAATTAAAAAGATTTTTTTCATTTTTTGCAAGAATGTGCCCCTTGGAGTAACATACTTAAGCTTTATTGGTGTTTTCATAGGTTGGTAAATTAAAAAGTGTTTAAAATTGCTTTGTGTCATTATTAAAAACAAGTTTACTAACAAGTGCAATTGTATATACAAAGGGTCCCAAAAGTTTCAACTGTGTTTCAATTAGAGTACTATAAACAAGAAAATATTTAATCTTATTAAAATAGAGTAATTTATCTAAATTCAGAAATTTCATAAGAGTTGTTTCAGAATGTAAATAAAAAGGGGTCAACAGATAGGAAAGAAAAAATAAAGGTTCTGGGTATGGAAATATATTTAGTAAACGAAAAAAGGAAATGTTTTTGGGTAAGAAAGTGCTTGTGTGATGAAATAGATGAGGGTCTAAGTACATGCTAAGAAAGTCTGTATATATAAAGGGCAAGTTTCAACAAGTTTGTGTGTAACTAAGTTGGTTGTATGTATGTGAGACAGCTAAAGCTATTTAAGATTTTTCCTGAGGTGAAATAGTAATGTTCTAATATAAACCAAAGTTTAATCTGTATGGTAAAATGACATGGTAAAATGACAAGGATTTGAAACACTAATTTACTCTTAACTTTGTGTCTATTAAGTTTTATTCTTTAGAACAATTAGTCTTAAAAATTGGGGTGTATACAATTATGGTTAAACAAGTGTTAGAGTATTGTACTATGTTACAGAGTCTAATTTTTTCTTTAAAAGCTAAATTTGGTAAGATAAAAGTGTCAAGGTAATTGTGAAATGGTCACTAGTTGTATATTAAATGTGTTCATATTTTCCAGGTATACAAGTTTTTAAGCAGGGAATTTATCAAGCACTGCTATTCTTCAGAATAAACTTGTCTGTAATGTTAATTTTAAACTTAAGGAGTACATTTTATTGGGGATTAATTTTTATCATTTAATGTTCTATTATGGGACCTATTATCAATAGATATATGTAAAATTGGTTACTTATTAAACAGATAAAAATGTAAATGTAAATGTATATCTAAGAGTTAGTGACAGCCTGATTTGTTTAAAGGTTCATATCGTAGAAGGTGAAAGCTTTTTGCAACACAAAAGGAAAGTTAAAAGCTCTCTCAGCCTTTCTTTGATTCATGTCTTAGATACAATGTTAAATTGTGTAAAGTTTATATAGACTCAGGAAACAGTATATGTAAACTACTTAATGATATTTAAGGAAGAAGCAAAGCTCAACATCAGAATTAAAACACTTAAGATCTGTAAAGAGCCATGCCTTACCTGAGATAAGGCTGTGCCTCCCACCTTACTGCATGTTAGAGTGACTCCAAAATAAGTCAGACTTCAGCTTATTTAAAGTTATGGTCAAAAAATTGGTTTTTGTAGTAAAAGTACTATGATCTCAAATAGGGAATATAATGTGGTTCTCAGTCAAAATTGAAGATAGCTACTTTACAAGCTGAATATGTTTTTACTCTTGCTAATTTCATTTTGTAAAACTGTTACCTGTTATGTTTTGCAGAAGTAGCTGCTTCCAGAACATACAACCTAGGTAACTTGTGATAATAGGCCATCACCTACAAAAAAGATAGTATATGGTAGTAACTTAATTAAAGGGGTAAATAACTGAAAAGTTATGGATATTAAAGTTAAAGCCCAGTACTCTCACTTTATGACTGGTGAGACTGGCTTGCTGGATGATTAAGATCAAACTTAGAAATTGGAATTAAAAACAGAGACCAAAAATAAAAAAAATTAAAAAAACAGTATCTTGCTCTCAAATTCAGCCTAAACCCAGGGAATAAGAGGAATTCTCTAAGGAGTGTTGCAACTCTGGGTCACACAACCCCCTGATCAAGGAGATTGTTGAGACTGGAGGATGAAAAATCACTCAGTGCATTTGCTGCAGAGGAGGGTCATGGAAAAAGGGAGACATCCCTGGCTCTTTCTAGGAAAGCCACATCACCGAGAAGACCCTGCCTAACCAATGGCACTGGTGGAGCTAAGAAGCTGCTCTTAAGTTCTCTACGAGTGACCCCTGTGGGAACTCAGCTGACTCTTTAACAAGACAGGTACCAGGTCAATTTGACCAGTTTGATCTTAGACACCCAGCAAAACAGTTGAAACCAAAATATGGCCACTATTGGGCATTTAATGGAAATAATAGTTAAATATAACTTAAGATGTACACTTGTATCAGCCCACTAGAATAAAGGCTGGAAGCTACAAATGAAAGAAAGATTCTTCAGCAAATGCGCCTGATAACTATCAAGAGAAACTGCCAGAGTCAGAAGTTTTTAGTCAGTTTAAGGCCTTCAGACCTTCCTAAGCTACACAGGTAGACTTAATCTATGTTTGCTCATATGATTACCTAGCCCTAAGTAACAGAAGTATAGAGATCTCTACTAAACACAGGTTATACCAATAAAGGGATATTTTACAAAATTCAGATGACATTAAGTAGCTTAACTATATTTTCTGGGGACATCTATGACATTAAGGGTTAAATGTTGTGTTTACATTCCTGATAACCTGGACAATGTTAAAGTCCCCAAATAAAGGCCTTGTTCTCTCCAGCCTTTGCTAGGCCTAGTTATAGGAACAATTTCTCAGTTCTTCCACCTCCTGGTGAGAGATTGACTTCTTTCATTTTCATGATACTCAGTGACATGTTTCAGATGCTGCAACATTTGCTTTGTACTAATCTCATTTCAGTACTCATGTCTTTTTGTTCTTCTATCATACAAGCACCCACCCCCAGATGATTTTACAACCTGCTCTTCCCCAAACAGACTTCTACCTTGGACCCCTCGATTGACCCAATTTTTTAAAAAAGGAACTCCAAACTGCTTGCCCCTCTCTGCCCCCTTTCAGCTTTGAAGCAGCAAGAATGATCAATGCCCCCTTTTCCTTAGAGCAGTTAGGAGTTCCTAAAGCTAAAGGGGGGAATGCAGCCAGAATTCAGGACAGGTAGTTAGTGTAGAAAAAGGGAATCAGGTCAATTTGAGGAAATGAAGCCATGAAGCCATCTGCCTCTGGAAGTTGGAGACTGCCCCTGGAAGAATGAAATGTCAAGGATCTATGGAGCTCATTGATTACCAAATTTACCTGCCTTTATCAAGGACTGCAAGCAAGGAGCTGCTAATTAATGCCCCCTGGGCCCTTGCCTCACGGAATCACTTTGGTCCTCCCCCTGCCCATGGCTTCTCACTTAGTGCAAAACCAGGCATCTATAAATGGATTTGTGTTACTCCTTTGAAGGTAGATAATGACACTAATTGGGAAAAGGTAAGGAATCATCTTAAAGGAGTTTGGAATAATATTAATATAGCTCCAGACATTCAGACTTTACAAAAACAAATAAAAATGTTAAGTCAAGTTCATTTTTCTGTGGTTCCAACAAATAACCTGGCTACTCAAATGTTTAACAATATTTAGGCCAGTATTTTCTAAAGTACTTTTCTAAATACTATTATTCAATATGGATTAATTGGTGTTGGTATTTTAATTCTTATCTTTTGTTTTCCAGTCATGCTCCGAGCAATCCTCAGATTGATCCAGAGAGTTAATGTCAAAGAAGTCATCGATTTCTTACAAAATAAAAAGGGGGAGCTGCAGGGGTACCTGGTTCTCCTTACAGTGCTTGACAGAGTTCCACTGAAGGATGATTGCAAAGGCTCATACTAAAAGGATTGCATGCCAGATGGATGCCTCCCTAGCTTGGATGTTATTCTGTGGAGTTTTCCTAATAATATATTACTCACTTCAGTCTGGGGATCTTGCTAGAGGTGATGGGAATAATTCTACAAATTTCTAGGAAAACATCATGGAGACAAAACACATGTTGAAACCCTGTGATGATTAACCTCACAACAGCAGAATGTTTTTATTATGTCAAAAACCAAACACTGCATTTACTGGCACAGCCAGAACCTGTTGGGGCACAGAAACTTATAGATAACAATGTTTCCCCAAGTTCTAAGCACAAAGCACCTCCCACAGTAGCTACTAGATATGGGCCAGCTTATTTTATCAATGGCAAGCCCTGGTGATTAAGTAAGGATAATCTGTAAGGTTACTGTTTTCTCATAATCTTTTGGTAAAAATAATTTCCGCCTATCCTTTGGAAACTTCTTTGATTTTATTAGTGACAAGTCTGTCATCAAAGCCTGAAGAAAAATGTATATAAACCCAGCCTTCCCCAGAATAAAGTGGGAATGATTGCACCAGAACTAGAGTCTGTGTCTTTCATTCTCCATCCATCACTGACACTGTCTCCCCACACCCCCTTACCAGTATGGAACCCAAGGGCCCCTGTGGGGGCAGGACCCCGGCAATCTGCAAATAGTGATAGCTTAAGTTCCTCTTTTCTTATTCAGATCCCTTTAATTTTTTTAGTCTGCTTAATTGCTCTGGCTAGAGTTTCGAGGACAATGTTGAATAGAAGTGGTGAAAGAGGACATCCTTGTCTTGTTCCCATTTTTAAAGGGAATGGTTTCCCTTTAAACCATGTTGGCCATGGGCTTAGCATAAATAGCCTTTCCAATGTTCAGGTATGTTCCCTCTATCCCTGTTTTTTCTAGTGTTTTGAACATGAAGGGGTGTTGTATTTTGTCAAATGCTTTTTTCTGCATCAATTGAAATAATCATGATTTTTATCCTTAAGTCTATTGATATGATGGATTACATTTATTGATTTATGAATATTGAACCATCCTTGCATTCCAGGAATGAACCCCACTTGATCGTGGTGCACAATTTTCTTAATATGTTTTTGGATACGGTTTACCAATATTTTGTTGAGGATCTTTGCATCTATATTCATCAAGGATATTGGTCTAAAATTTTCTTTCCTTGATGTGTCTTTTCCTGGTTTGGGTATGAGAGTGATATTAGCTTCATAGAATGAGCTCGGTAGGTACCTTCCTTTTCTATTTCCTGTAATACTTTGAGAAGTATTAGAATGAGTTCTTCTTTGAAGGTCTTGTAGAACTGGGCTGAGAATCTGTCTGGTCCTGGGCTTTTCTTGGATGGTAGATTTTTAATGGCTTCTTCTATTTCCTGGCTTGATATTGATCTGTTTAAATCGTGTATGTTCTCCTGGTTCAGTTTGGGAGGAGCATATGTCTCTAGAAATTTGTCAATGTCTTTTGTAGTTTCTATTTTGTTGGAATACAGATTTTCAAAGTAGCTTCTCCTTATGTTCTGTATCTCAGCGGTGTCTGTCATAATATTTCCTTTTGCATTATGTATTTTAGTAATTTGAGTCTTCTCTCTCCTTCTCTTTGTTAGTGTGGCTAAGGGTTTATCTATTTTGTTTATGTTCTCAAAGAACCAACTTTTTTTTGTCAATTTTTTGAACAGTTTCTTTTGTTTCAATTTCATTGATTTCAGCTCTGATTTTAATTATTTCTTGTCTTCTACTACTTTTGCTGTTATTCTGCTCTTCTTTTTCTAGGGCTTTGAGCTGTAATGTTAGGTCATTTAATTGTTGACTTTTCATTCTTTTCTGGAATGCACTCCATGCAATGAATTTTCCTCTTAGTACCGCTTTCATAGTGTCCCAGATATTTTGATATGTTGTGTCATTATTCTCATTGACCTCTAAGAATTTTTTAATCGCCTCCTTGATGTTTTTTATTATCCATGTTTCATTCAGTAGCATATTATTTAGTGTTCAAGTGTTGGAGTACTTTTCTTTTTTTATTTTGTTATTGATTTCTACTCTCTGTCCATTATAATGTGATAGAACACAAGGTTGTATCTCTATTTTTTTGCATTTCCTCAGGGCTGCTTTGTGGCATAACACATGGTCTATTTTCAAGAAGATTTCATGTGCTTCTGAGAAGAAAGTGTATCTGCTTGTTGATGGATGGAATATTCTATGTATGTCTATTAAGTTTAGGTTATTGATTGTGTTATTGAGTACTATGGTTTCTTTGGTTGGAATTTGTTTGGAAGATCTATCTAGTGGTGACAGTTGTGCATTTTAGTCATGCAGATTTATTGTGTTGTGGTCTATGTGATTCCTGAAATTGAGAAGGATTTGTTTGATGTACAGGGATGCACCATTGTTTGGGGCATAAATATTTACTATCATTATGTCTTCTTGATTTATGTTTCTCTTAAGCAGTATGAAACATCTTTCTTTATCCCTTCTGACTAACTTTGGCTTGAAGTCTACTTTATCTGATATAAGGATGAAAATCCCTGCTTTTTTCTGAGTCATTGTGCATGGTAGATTTTTTCCCATCCTTTCACCTTTAGTCTGTGGGTGTCTTTTTCTATGAGATGAGTCTCTTGCAGGCATCATATTGTTGGTTCTTTCTTTTTAATCCATTCTGCAAGTCTATGTCTTTTGATTGATGAGTTTAGGCCATTAATCTTCAGGGTTATTATTGAGATATGATTGGTATTCCTAGTCATTTGGCTCATTTTTGGTTTTTAAGCTGGCTTGGTTTCTCCTTTGAGTTGTTTTTGTGTAAGGTAGTTCCTCCCTTTGCTGACCTACATTGTTGTTTTTCATTTCCTTCTCATGGAATATTTTGTTGAGAACATTCTGTAGTGCAGGCTTTCTATATGTATATTCTTTTAACATTTGTTTATCATGGAAATATTTTATTTCATCTTCAAATCTGAAGGTTGGTTTTGCTGGGTATAGGATTCTTGTTGGCAACCATGTTCTTTCGGAGTTTGAAATATGTTGGTCCAGGCCCTTCTAGCTTTTAGAGTCTGAGTTGAGAAGTCAGCTGCTATCCATATTGGTCTCCCCCTATATGTAATCTGATCCTTTTCTCTCACGTCCTTCAATATCCTACCTTTATTTTGAATGTTAGGCATTTTCATTATAATGTGCCTTGGTGTGGATATGTTGTGATTCTGTGCATTTGGTTTTCTGTAAGCCTCTTGTATTTGATTTCCCATTTCATTTTTCAGGTTTGGGAAATTTTCTGACATTATTTCATTGAATAGGTTGTTCATTCCTTTGGTTTGTATTTCTGTGCCTTCCTCAACCCCAATAATTCTTAAATATGGTCTTTTCATGATGTCCCATTGTTCTTGGAGATTCTGTTCATGATTTCTTACCATCTTCTCTGCTTGGCAACTTTATTTTCAAGATTAACTATTTTGTCTTCATTGTCTGAGGTTCTGTCTTCCAAGTGGTCTAGTCTTTTGGTAATTCTTTCCATTGAGTTCTTTATTTGGTTTATTGTCTCCTTCATTTCAAGCATTTTCGTTTTTTTTTTTTTTTTGAGAATCTTCATCTCTTTGTTGAAATGATCTTTTGCTTCCCACAGGTGCTCTTTCAGCTTATTGGTATTATCATTCATTGCCTGCATTTCCTCTCTTATCTCATCTTTTGCTTCGTGAATCATCTTAATCATGTATAATCTGAAGTCCTTTTCTGACATTTCTTCTAACATACTGTCATTGGATTCTAATTACTATAGAATCTAGATTTTTTGGATCATTTTCTTCCCTTGTTTTTTCATGTTGTTCATATATCTTCCCTTGTAGTGCTGCAGATCTGGGGTATTGCAGATTTCCCCCTATAGGCTTATAGTGGCCCTATAGGTTTCCAAAACCTTTCTTTAATGTGAGATCAATATTAGCAGTGCCCAAATCAGACACTATGCAATCCTAGACTACGTAGACACTTTGGGGACCATAACAAAATTGTCATAATGAACAAAATGAGTTCAAATGTTATCTTTGGTGAATCAAACAAATTTGCAATAAGGTCTGCAGTTTCTAATGGAGGACAAAGAGGATGCAGAGGGATAATGAATATGGCTGTTAATGGGATAATAAAAGAATATACAGAAGTTCTCGAAAATAGAAAGTGTGAGAATGTAATTAAAAGAAATCAGATGTTAGCATGCAAATAATGGAGAAAGTGACACTGAGGGAACAGGTAAACAAAATGAAAAGAAAGCAAGAGTCGTAAAGGAATAAAAACTTATTTTTTTAAAGGAGATAAAAGAAAATCTACTCTATAAAGTCATATACTAATGAAACCTCACAGTGTTCACTAGCCTGATGTATGAGAGGTACCTGACAATGAGCTTCAAGCGTCCATCAGGTGTCTCAGGATGGGATTTGCCCCACCTGAAGATTGGAGCTACGGCTTCCAGGATTATCCAAGATGGCTGCTCTGATTTCCAAATGTGTTGGCAAATAGGTAGCTGCAGCTCAGGGGTGGACGTGGACAGCTGGATGTCCTGGAGACAGGATGCATTTGGTTCATCAGGGGTCCTGGAGGTCGGGTGTGTTTGGTGTGGTTGTGGGATCCAGGAGGCCAGGTGCAATCAGTTGACCTAGGTTCTCGGTGATAGAGCAGTCAGTTGGTCTTGGGTTCCTTGTATCAGGGAGCAGTCAGTAGATGTGAGTGTCCCAGAGGCAGGGAGTGATTGGTCGGGCTGAGGGAACTTGAAGATGGGGCTCAGTCAGTCTGACCAGGGTCCTAAGGGTCCTGGCTGTTATCTCAAAATGGTGGCAGACACGTGTAATCAAACCTGCAGGTACTGGAACAGTGAACTTCCAGGCAGCAGCAAGCAGCTGGCTCTTCACTGGCGGTCTGTGATCAGTCTACTGGCAGCTGTCAGATGATTTGGAGGTGAACCTCGAGGGTTGGGGGATAGATAGGGTAAGGCAGGTTATGGACAGGCGAGAGGCAGGCATATGGCGGATGATAGACACCTGACAGTGAGTAATCTGCTCTCAAAAAGGCATTGATATGCTGGCAGATTGCAGATGATCACAGCAGACAAATGAGATAAAGAGCAGGGGATCAATACGTAGCAAAAACTGCCTCATCGAGAATGAGATATCCTCTGCTTGAATCCAGTGTTGCGGAGCGACAAGGAATGCACCCTCCCTCTAGTCCACCATCTTAGATCCCCAGTAATTAATTTTTAAAAGAAAACTGTCTGTCAAGAATAGATAAAGAATGCACCACCTAATCTATTTGAATACCAATAAATAAACAACAATGGCCCTGGGGCTGTTAAAAAAAATTCTAACTTTCTATTACTAAAGAACAATAAAATACTGAGTATTTTTTAAGTGCTTACCAGATAATCAAGGATTAGAGTCAAAGATTTATCTATGTGAACAGTGTCATGTAAGGTTACTATGTTTCCATGTTTTAAATCCTTTAAGAGTGAAACCGTAAAACAGAAATGAAAGCCAATTGTTCAGTCTGTGGGAGGCCAGGTTTTATAAAAACTTAAAGTAAGTTTAACATATAAATCAACTGTGTATAATGTTCTCTTAAGTTAGAAACACCAATTTGCAAAGGGGATGAGAGGTAGAAAAACTGAAGGTATCAACTTTTACCACTTTTATGATTTTGAGTTTGATATTGTAGTACCTACAGTTGTCTCTAATATTACAACTCACCATCTTCTGATTTTTTTCTTTAAGGTTAACTTTTTGAGCCTGTGGGATTAATTTACATACAGTTCAAGGTAGACTTACTTCTACTATGTTGTTAATCTGTTGCCTCTATTTATTTTCTTCTTTTGGTAACAGGGATTGAGCCTGAGCTACATTCCTAGCCCCTCTGCTTTTTGTTTAATTTTTATTTTGAGGCAGGATCTAGCTAAGTTGCTTAGGTCCTTGCTAAGTTGCTGAGGCTGGCTTCAAACCTGCCATCCTGCCTGGTGTATGGGAATGTGTTTCTCGTTGCTGTGCACAGACTTATAATTTATATAGGCTGAATGTACCACCACAAGCCAAATAGGATAAGAACATATTTATTAAGACATGTAAAGTATACACAAAAGGAAAACTATCCCAGGTAGCATACCAACTCAGCACTGAGGAGACATCATGGGCATTTCACAGCATACATAATCAAACAAGGCAGTCTTATCACCTTTGAGTTCTTCTCATCTCTCTAAAATACACTGGAGTAAACATATAAAGTTATTGTCTGGAGCCACTGGGCTCAGTGCCATCAGTACGTTTGGTCTCCAGACCTGGATCTGGCCAGGAGCCAGGACTCGAAAACAGAAACCAGATGTCTTTAAGTTCTTTTTTTAAAATATTCTTGGACAGAGAGCTTATCTGTCCTTAAACAGGGGCACTGCCAGACCACTAAGTTTCTCATGCAAGTTGTTTACTCCTTATCCTAATTTCACTTTTTGAAAGCACTCTTAAACAAGACTCCATTTTTCTCTGCATTTCAGCCCTAAGATTGTTTAAGAGAGTAAGTAAAGGAAGTCATTATCATTGCACAATACATTTGATTGGATAATACATTTGACAATTACATATATGTAATATAATTAAAATTCCAATGATACAGAAAATCAGAGAAAACACAACTGAAAAGTATGTCAAAGCAGTAGCACTAGAAAACAAGAAATCAGACCAATTATGATTAGTGTCCTCAGTTATTACATTCAAAAAATCAGTTAACTTATTGGAAACAATAGCTGTGGCTATTCAGTGCTCTGCTAGATTACATTTATTATGTTGTAGATACTGATGCAATAAACTTGAATGAGTTAAGATAGTAGGTACGGATAAGTAAATATAAATATTTGGCATTAGTAAGGGGGTAGGAATCGGAGAAATACTAAGTTCTTTATTAACATCAGGGGATAAATAGAATGTTTCTCCAGCCCAATACAAGATTTCCACATCTTTTAAACATCCCATAAAAGAAGAGGAAAAATTCATCCATTGTAATTCAGTACCATTATTATTTAACATACAAATACGTTGATGTTCAATTTTATATAGTAGGGTAAAATTCTGTAGAGGATACAATGTCCATAAACAAATATTAATAGAGTGCTGTACCAAACAGGGTTCCTTTATGTGGGTTAATCCTTAACATACAGGCCCGTGGGTGGTGGAAATGCAATCTATTAATTTATAAGTTATATTCTGTTCATCAACGAGAGTCTCTTCAATTTGGGGCAACATTATATAATTTTTATGGATTATTGGTAAAACACAAAAAGAACATAAAACCCTATAAGTTTTTATCAAATAGATAGGTAAAGTTCCACTACACCAAGCATAGGTACAATCCACCTTGAATGGAGCCATTCAAGCTCCAAGGGGAAGCAGATATTTCCAGATATTACTATGCCTTTGTTGAATTAATCTTTGAGCCCTTTCCTTTTGAAAGTTAGTTAATAACATTTGAATATTATAACTTGTCCAATTTAACCATGTATTAATATTAGTATCTACTTTATATTGTTCCATTTGTGAAGTGTTAAATATTTGTAACATTTGCTCTTGATATGTTAAGGGATTTTGATGAGGGATAATACTAGTAGGCAACCATTGCACACTTAAATTTACACTTTGAGCTTTATATTTTCAGCACTTTGTAAATGAGAAGATAATATTTCTAAGTTTACAGAAATTGTTATTCCTATCCCAGACCTTAATCCTCCTAATAAAGTATCATACCAGGCACTTTTTCTTTGGGTACACAAGGGAGTCAGGGAGAAAGAAACATTAAAATGTATAAATAACTTATTAGCTAAGAAACTTACATTATTACAAGTATGGGATACTTGTATTAGTTGTGGAGCATTAATCTCAGGCTTGTTATTAATAGAATATTATATATAATCAACTCATACTCCTTATCTCTTAATATGTGTTCCATTAATGCATAGAATAAAGGCAGAATATTTACATTAAAAGTGAAATCCTTAGTACTATTGACACTGTATTTATGACTTGTGAGAATAATATCTATATTTAAATTGTAATTTTAATGTGGAAAATTTACAACATTTTAATACTTTAGGGAAAATATTTACTTGTATTTCATTACTACTGGAGAATATTAATCTATATACAGATGTTTTGTCCACTCACAGTCACTTTAGTAAGGTTACATTTTTTTTTACCAAGTAGGTAAAATTATCTTGTGTCCTATTGCCTATGTCATTTCTCCAATCCCATATGATCAAGGAGCTGTTTGATGGTGCATGAAGTTTTATTCCAGAAGTCCAGGCCCATATTAAAGGAATTGCCATGAAGATCCAGCTCATGACCTAGTTCCGTAGAAATAGATGGTTAGTAGGTAATATTTTAGGTTGTTTATTGCCAGGAATCATTCCTATCACCGTATTATCCTTTCCCTGTTATTGTTTCTGCAGCTATAGGAATGTCAGTTTCTTGTTGTTTTATCAATACTTTGGTCTCTGCAATAATATTTTTTGATCCAAAACCACATTTCCTATTGGTATTCAGACTAGATTTTTTTTAATTTGAATCCACTGATTGTGTATTATACAAGGTATTATAATTATTTGAGCAACTTGCATTTCAGCTTTAACTTGGAAAGTATCAGGGGATACATTATGTAATATAACTTTAATTTTTCCTCGATAATCAAAGTCAAATACCCCAGCCATGATTTGGATTCCTTGTAGGGCCAGGCTAGATTGAGCAGCAATCTGCTCAAAGTGTTGGGAGGGATTTCAATCTCCAGACCTATTGGTATTACTTGAGTTTGATTTGGAGGTATAAGAACATCTATTACACTATACAAGTCATAACCAGTAGAAGCAGAAGTGCCTTGCCAGGTAAGTAGGGCTCTAGGATGTAAGGCCCACCATTTTATATAAGAAATTTCAGCATCCTGAATTTGTAAATTTGGAGTCATCATTTGAGACATGGGAGTTCCTGATTTGGTTAATATTTGATTATTTAATTGCTTAAAAACTGTAAATAAATTATCTTTTCACTGTCCATATTTATCATTTCCCAGTTTTCTTAAAATTTCCTTTGAAAAACCATTTATTTATTCTATCTGCCCTGCAGTCTGTGGATAATAAATAATATGAAATATTCATTCAATACTATTTTCTTGGCAGTATAATTGTATTAATTTTTCTTTAAAATGAGATCCATTATCACTTTGGGTTTGTAAAGGTGTTTCATAATATAAATTTATTATATCTAAAGTTCTAATAGTCTTTCTTTGTGTAGCATCTCTATATGCACAAGCTAATAACACCCCAGAATATGTATCTACACAAATACAAATATATCTATATCTTCTAGACATGGGCAGAGGTCCTATATAATCTATTTGCCAAATCTGACCTGGATGAGCTCCTCTACTTAATTTTCCAGTGACAATAGGAGGTACTGACCAAGCTTTATCCAATTGGCAAATGGGACATTGCATAACTGTTTCCGTACATTTATATAATGGAATAGATATTCCTCATTCACATGTCCACCTGTACATAGCAGCAGGTCTGGCATGTCCTGTCTTTTGACATTTAGCCAACTGGATAATTTTATCCTTTTTATCCTGGGAGGTGTTTTCTTCTAAAATGTTTATTTTAGCTACATTGTCCACTGTTGTATTATACTCACGTTCAGGGGTGTCTCTCCGAGAATGAGCATCTACATGAAACACAGACACATTAGTAAATTTAAGTATTTTTAAAGAATTTTTTTATATTTCTGTTCCCCATAATTGTTAATCCTTTATTTTTAAATCATTTTTATACCACTTAGGTAACCAAGTAGTTAATCCATTTGTTATAGCCCAGGAATCTGTAAACAAATAACATTTCTTTCCCTCTTCATATTGTAAAGTCAGGAATACTGAATATAATTCAGCATATTGACTACTTTGTTCCTTACCTTGTTTTTCTAATATCTTTTTATTAGATGGGTTAAAATCTGTGACCCTCCAATAATGTTCATTTCCTATATATTTGGCTGATCTATCTGTAAACCATGCATGTTCTTGTTGTGTAGGTGTTAATTTATCATATCCTTTAAATATTTAACAGGAGATTGTTTAACAAGTTTTTTACTAGATACTTCAGATAATTGTGCATCAGGCAAAATTGCTATAAGTTTATGTAATTGTAATATACCTGCAGGTCCTGCTTTGGCTATATTTTTTGTGTACTATTTCTATTTTGTAATATTTAACTACTGAGCATGTCCAATTTTATGAGATGTAGGGAGACTCATTATCCAAGTCATGATAGAAATATGAGGTTGTATAACCACATTATGATTTATTGTTAAATGATCAGTATCCACCAGTGCCCCATAAACAGCCAATAATTGTTGCTCAAAAGGAGTATATTGTATTCCAACTTCAGGTAATTTTCTTGACCAGAATCCTAGAGGAACTCTTCTCCTCTGTTCCATTTGCTAGAGACTCTAATTTGTATAGTCATCATTTATTGTTACCATTAATTCTGTGGACCCTTCCTGCACTGGCCAAAGATCCATAGCTGTTTGAATAGCGATCTTAGCTGCCTGAAAGTCATGCTCTTGTTTATTACCCCAAACAAATTCATACTTTTTCCATGTTACTTTATATAATGGACACAACTATTTGTCATAAATGAGGGATATGATTTTTCCAAAACCCAAATAATATAATAAAATTCTGTGCTTCTTTTTTATTGGTTGGAGTTGGGAAGTTTAGTATTTTTTGACAAGCTTTGGGTAATATTGAATGATGTCCCATTTTTCAAAATAATTCCTAAAAATTTAACAGTTTGTGAAGGACCCTGAATTTTATCTGGGTTAATTTTTCACACCCTTTGTTGTAAATGACCTAATAATTGTTCCAACTAGGTTTGTACTTGTTTTTTATTCTGTCCTTGTATTAATATATCATCAATATAGTGGGTTAAAAAAATAGAAGAATCCTTAGTAAAGTCATCTAAATGTTCAGCTACAATTCTATGACAAATGATAGGTCTATGTTTACATCCTTGAGGTAAGCAGATAAAAGTATATTGTCTTCCTTGCCATGTAAAGGCAAATTATTCCCATTGAGTAGGATCTATAGGAATAGTGAAGAAAGCATTAGCTAAATCTAAAACTGCATATCATGTACCAAGATGTGATTGTATATTTTCTATTAAGGTAATGGTATCTGGAACAGCAGCTTGTAAAGGAAGAGTTACTTTATTTAGCTCTCTATAATCTACAGTTATCCTTCAAGTTCCATTAGCTTTGCACACTGACCAAATCGAATTATTCCATTCTGTAGTTATCAGTACCATTACCCCAGCCTGAACATATTCTTGTATTGTATCCCCAATTTCTTTATGGCCCCCTGGAATACGATGTTGTTTACATGTAATCACTTCAGTAGGTTCAGGAAGTTTTAATGGAGGCATTTGTACCTTCCCCACTATAACAGCAGAAGAGTTTATTTAAGTATTGTTCTAATAGCAAAGATGTATATTTCATCTGTCGATTTTAATGACATTTTTTGAAGTATATCTATGCCAATTATATATTCAGGGATGGGGACTATTACGATAGAATATTTTCGTTTAGGTAAATTTCCAATACTCATTCATATTTTAGTTTGTTTGGCTTGAATTTCTGTTTGTCCCAATCCTAATATTGTTATGGGGGCCTCTTTAAATTTATTAGGGTTTCCCAGATTAAGGAGGCCTCTGCTCCAGTATCCACCAAAGCATTGGCATGGGTAGTGGATCCATTTTTCAAAAAAATTATTATAGGAACATGAGGTCTATAATCTTTTCATACTACATTTATCCTGGATACTGGAGGTTGGCCCAATCTCTATTCCAGTTTTTGCAAGTGTGCAAAGGGGTACAGTCCTGAATCTGAGAGGAAAGTGTTAAGTTTTTGATCAAGGGAAAAATCATTTTCTTTCTTTCTTTACCTCTACTTGATTAAACCATTTTACTCTGTCCTTGCACATCTGTCACATATCCTTTGTTAGCATTCCATCTATCTTTATAGGTTTAACTCCTTCTTTTAATAATGCTTGAAACATCTCTTTCCTAGAAACACAGTTACCTCCATTATACTCCATTATACATTTCTTCCAGGATCATGTTGCTCTGGTGAATTCCACTTCCCAATATCTCACAACTCAGTCATTTTTTCCAGAATCTGTTCAATAGTGTTGCCCATTTCAGCAAGAAGTAAAGTCATGATAAATTTTTATAAGCAGGGGGAACAGTCCTAACCACAGCATTATACTGTGGGGCCATTAAAGATCCAGCCAAATATTGATCAGTCGCTCCTATTGTAATAGCTGTCTTCATTGTTTCTCTCTTCAATCTATAAATTCCATCTCTCAAAGTCTACCATGGTTTAGTTTCAGTGGGCCATGAAGCATTAGAGGGATATTGTCCAATACATTCTCTAGCTGCTAATAAGGAGGTCATATCCTGAGTATGCTGGTGATCACGTATTGCCATTTGGACAAACGGGTTAGTAGATACAGTTATAAATTTTAAAGCTTCTTGTTGACCAATTTGAATACTACTGGCACCAGCATCAATTATTCTAATCATTCAGTCCAAAAACTTCTCAATAGTCCTCTGGGTAAACTTTGTTAAGATATCTTTCATTTCTTGCTATGTAAAGTCCTCATGTACAATATAAAACTCTCACCTCCCATCGGCCTGCACTTTATCATGTCTCCTAGATAAAGGTTTTGGTGTAAAACTGGAGGATATTTCTGCTCATCATCTTTATGAACCTCATCATCCAAAGTATCCCAGTTCACATCATCATCATCCTCAGTATCACCCCAAATGTCCCCATCCCATGTATCAGGATTCCAATCAGCCTTTGCAGTAGCAATTACGGCACGTAATTTCTTCACATTTACCTTACCCTTCTGTTGTTTTATATTTATATTTAGCACACCACACTGTAACCTTCTCAGCTACATTCTGATAATTTTGAGCCTGATCTCACAAAATAAAATTCTGACATTGCAGCAAAGCCAATTTACTTTGTAGTTCAGTGAGCTCCTTTTCCATAGCTAGTTTTTTCTGCAATAAATCTTGTGTCTGCAAGCACTTTTTCTGATAGGAGGACAACAGAACCCATCCTCGAGGAGCAATAGCAGTAAACTTTTTGCCTTTATCTACCAGCACAGTCTGCAAAACCTCAATCACTTGAGGGGGATCAGTCATTCATAATTTAACATCCCAATGTTCCCCCAAACCAGTCCCTATGGCCCATTCCAGAGCCAAGGAGCTAAACTGAGCATCTTCCCATCTGGAAATATCACATATGACACATTAACTCTGTCCTTTTTCTTAAACAATGGCATTGCTTTGGCACCCTAGAGGATTCTGCCAACTATGCCAATTTGTCTAGAAAAGTATTTTCCATTGCTATGCATAGATTTATAATTTATATGGGCCCATCTGCTGAATGTACCACCACAAGATGTATAGGAAAAGATAGTATTTATTAAGACATAAAGTATATACAAAAGGAGAAGCATCCCAGGTAGCCTACCAACTCAGAACTGGAAAGACATCATGGGCAAACCGCAGCATACATAACCAAAGAAAGCAGTCTTGTCACCTTTGGGTTCTTATCTCTCTTAAATACACTGGAGTAAACATACAAAGTTATAGTCTGGAGCCACTGGGCTCAGAGCCACCAGTACATTTGGTCTCCAGACCTGGATCTGGCCAGGAGCCAGGACTTGAGAGGAGAAACCAGATGTCTTTAAGTTTTTTTTTTTTTTTTGTTTGTTTGTTTGTTTGTTTGTTTTTTAATTTTCTCTGGCAGAGAGCTTATCTGTCCTTGAACAGGGGCACTGCCAGACCCCTAAGTTTCTCATGCAAGTTGTTTACTCCTTACCCTGATTTCACTTTTTGAAAGCACTCTTAAACAGTACTCCATTTTTCTCTATAGAGCAGAAGAGTCTCTGTTTGCCATGGTGCAGTCAGGCCTTTCTCTGTGATCTTAGGAAAAATCTGGGGTGTGGGTTCCAGGTCACAAGTGTCACTCCTCAAACTCCATGTTGCACAAGGCTCAGAAAAACCCTCTTGGGAGAGAAACCAACTATTCTCCACCTGGAGACTGGAATCCCCGAGTCATTCACACCCAATTAGCCTGATGCCTGCCCCTTCCACCTGGATTACAGGAGCTCTCCCATTTGTGCTGTTAAGTCACAGGAGCACTGGTAACCAAGTAAGGGATTGTCCTCAGTGAAATTGAATGCAACTGAATCATTGAGAGATGAAGGATATGAATTTCAGCCCATATCTCACTGTAACATATCTTGAGAATAAAAGCTACAAACATAGTGAGAGGAAGATTGAAATTGGATGAGTAATGTTTCCTTTCTGCCACTAAATGCAGGTCCTGGGAACAGAGACCCCAAGCACCCTCACCCCTGGCCTTTGCCTGCTAAAATTTTCAGACATCATCTCACTAAGTTGATGAGGCATTCCCACATTAAAGGAAAATGGCCTTTCCCAGAGGAACATCATCCTCTATCTCACTCTTACCTGAGATGTTAGAGAAGATCCACAACCATCACTGGCTTATGCATTTTGCACAGCACTCTGCTGGTTAGAATTTTTCAAAGTAAAATTCCAAAAGGAAAAGTAAGAAAAAGAAATTAAGGAAGGTGTCAGTAGATTGTGAAAGTAATGACTGGGGATGCAATGGTGAATGATCCCCAAAATCTCCTTTCATACTAACAACATGAGCATATTCTAATACCCACAAAATCCTGCCTCTCCTCGTGCCCTGTCCTCCATGGATAACTGATAAAATTTTCTGCTCAGAGATCAGCTACAAATGGTTTTATTCTGTAGTAAATATGGGATAATTCTTTCCCTCAGGACACACATGTGGTTCTTCACATGCAAAAATGTTTATTTGAAAGATTGTTGTGAAAAGAAAAATTAAGATTTCCTTAGTCATTGATTGGCTTTGTCAAGGGTTGCTTCTCTGCATAGAACTTCACAGACACAGAACCTGAGAGAATTAAATCAAGTACCTTAAAGGAGCTATCCCTGTGCTGATGATGTAGCCCATTAGGTAGGGTGCTTGCTTTGCAAATGGAAAGAATGGGATTCAAATCCCCAGCACCCTGGGGGAAAACACACACACCCACCCACCCACACACACACACACACACACACACACGAAAACCCACTTCTTAGAGAGCCAACTTTCCATTCCCAAACCCTTTTTTTTCTACTCTGTTATTTATTGCAATCAATATGGTTCAAGAACTACAAGTTTCACCTGCAAGCAATTTCCATTGACTCCTTTCAGCCAGCAGCTGCCCTCAAAGAGACCACTGCATCCCCAGTAATCTGCATTGCTTAAGAGTACGTGTTCCTTCAAATCTTTCAACTTTCATTAGTTCAGATGTTACTTCTAACTCTTGAGTATGCTATGCCCATCTTTTTCCAGCAACTCCTCTTGGTAAGCAGTGTGCACCAGGTTACAGTGGCAGAAAATTCAAAATGATCCTACTGGTTCTTGCCAACTTTGAGGATTTTTGGACAAAATCCCAGACTGCCAATGAAGGGGACTTCCACACCTGAGCACTTTCCATGTGAACAACAGATCAACTGGAATACCAACATGTGAAGACAAAAGACAGCCAACCTTGGCCCTGATATTTTTAGTCAGATTTATTTTGCATTGGCTTGAATATTACTTGACGAAAAATGGTAGGATTTGGGGTTCAATCCATATTAGTTAGTGCTGATAGCATTTAGGAGAAAAGGGAAAATTTACTACCTAAACTCCCAGTATTACTGGAGTTCCAGTGTCAAAAGGAACATAGAACTAGTGGAGACTCTTGTTAATTTTGATGGATGTCCTCAATACATGCACTGTAGATGTGGAAAAAATATATGTTGATCTCAGTTTACCATGGATCATCAAATTTTCAGATTGTGCTTTGTAGAGTAAGGAGAAAAAAAAACATTCATTGCAAGTAATCACACAGAAAAAGTAAGCCAGAGACATTAGGCAAGTTGCAGATTGGTGGTGGGTAGAAGCAAGTGAAGAAATAAAAAGCATTTAACAATTTGTAAATGTCTGTGGTAAAAAATTCTGCTAAGTAAGACCGATCCCACATTCGGATATTCTGAACCACTCCTGTTTTGATATTCAGTTGTGGGTCTTCACTTTTGCCTTTTTGCAGAGCTCTTTCTGTTTACTTTCATGATGTTGTGGTGCCATCTTTATTTTGAGAGCTGGGTTCAGTGCTGCATATTTCAAATTCAACTCATTTAAATTGTAGTTCATGGGAACACGTGGTATGTTTTAAAGAAAACCTTTCCTCATGTTTCTTGTGCCAGAAATGCTATGAATCATCATAGGTATAATCAGCTGTCCGTTGAGAGCAACAAGACAGAACCACGAGTTTGCAAGGGCTTGGAGAATTAGGGTCTGTAATGATGGTTGCTTACGGAATGAACTGGCAAGAACTACTTCCTGTATTTGTAGACTATGTTGAACCTGAAGACATGTCATAGAATATGAGAGTGGACGATGATAACTGAATAGTTTTAGAATGTCTCTTTATTGAAGTAGGCTTTCAGAACCAACAGCCTTGTGCTTTTGGTCCCAAAACAATGTCCTTGCTCTCCCTCTTTCAATATTCCCCTTGGAAGCTTCTTATCATAGTCCTTTCAGCACAGTGCATGTTCCAATGTGGTTATGCCACATGATGCTGTGTTCCTGGTGCCATCAGCAGACTCTTCTATGATCCACTGACTTGTAGTCAGCATCCTCCCAGGACTGCAAAGAGGAATAGTGAAAATTTTCCATAGGACCTTGTACCAGACTGGCATTAGTCTGGTCAAGACAAAAAACACATGTGTGAGTACAGATAGACCAGTCATTTCTGCATCTCAAGGTGAGTTGAGGTGGCCCTGAAATTTCTCAGCAGGTAAATTACTGAGGGCATCTTAGTTGTAAGGCCACAGACAAGGAGGTGTGGCCTCATAAGTGTAGTGAGCACAGAATATCTCTCCTGGCATGTCAACACCAACCTATCATCCATTCAACTTCCTGAGTGAATGACTCCCACGACACCACTTAAGACTTCAGTAGATGCATCCACCTTCACCTAGAAGACCCACTTCCCAGGTTCCAGCTATCACATGGCTGAACTTTCTAGGAAAAAAGGAGCAACCTGCAAGATTGGGTGTGAAGTTTCCCGATTCAAAGGTCACTTAACCCACCATGCTCACTGCATGCTCCACTGCCATGAACTCTCACAAGCCATCATTCACTGTGGTTGCTAGGGGCCTAGGCTAGTTTTCTAACTAAGATATTCTGGTTGTTCCCAGTCCTGGAGGAGAGGGTTAGGATGGAAATAGTGCTGAAGCCATTATGACCCACGTGTCCCCAAGCACACCTCAACCAAACAGGCCTACTGGAATGGTGGGGCATAACTGCCTGCTGTCATGATGCCCAGTGTGGCCAAATGAGTGCAGCAATGCATAGTGGACCTAAAGATTAGTGTGAGCTGTCAGGCTTCAGAGGAGTTCCTTGTCCTTCCTGGTCCTGGAGGGATCCACTGACCATGGGGCTGTGTTCTGGCAGAACTGTTTAGAATCACATTTTGGAAAACCTCAGTGCCCTGGTACTTGGTCCTGTCTTATTTCCTCTGGCCATCACAACTGAGCTGGTGCTTGTTTTCAATCTTGGTCTGAAGCAGCCAGGAGCAGAAGCTTCTCTGGTTTCCATGAGAACCATGATGCCATTGTGTTGTCAGGCCTTTCCTCTATGACCTTGGGCGGAATCTGCAGTGCAGGCACCAGGTCATGGGAGCCACTCCTCAAACTCCATGTTGCAAAACTCTCCAAAAACCCTCTGGGGAGAGAAACCAACTGTTCTCCAACTGGAGCCTGGAATCCCCTAGCCATTCACATCCCAAATCCCCAATGCCTGTCCCTTCCACCTGGAAAGAGGAGCTCTCCCATTTTTTTGTTCTCATGTCACAGGAGCACCGGTAACCAAGTGAGGTGTTGTCCTGAGTGTAACTGAATGCAACTGAATCATTGAGAGAACAGGGATATGAATTTCATTCCTTTTCTCATTGTAACAATACATGAGAGTGAAAGCTAAAAACATACTGAGAGGAAGATTGAAATTAGATGAGGAATGTTTCCTTTCTGCCAGCAAATATGGGTCCTGGGAACCTGTAGATGTTCAGAGACAGGTTTGCTGAGGGTGAGGACTTACAATGCTTACCCTTCCCAGAATGCTTACCCAGGCATTGGATATCAAGCTCTGAACACATGGATCTAATATTATTTAGGTTTGCACAGGACATATATAGACACACAATCCAATCACATTAACATGCTTGTTAAAATAAAACAGAGTCAGCCTATAGGAGAATTATCTGTTGAGGTTTCAGGTAGTGTAAACAAACCAAGTATGCCTAACCAATTCTACCCAGCAATAGGTCTGAGACAAAGGACTGGGGGAATGGCAAGCTCCAGCCCACATCATGAGGCAAGGCAGCACGGATGATCTCACAACACAGCTTTCTGTGTTGCATGTTAGAACGAGGCATCCCCTCAGTTCAAACTTAGCCTCAAAAGCTACAAAGATTTTCATTTCATGGTGAGTTTTCACCATAACCTCAGTTTCTCTGTTCAGACTGTTTGGCTTACTCAGACCATGGTGTCAGTAACAGCTGTCAGATAAGCTTGAGGAATGTTCCCTATGGAAACCCAGAACTCGAGTGCCATCACCATTTGCCTTTTCCTGTTTATATTTCTTGATATCGGCTAAGTTGATGAGGCATTCCCTCATTGAAGGAAACTGGCCTTTCCCAGGGGAAACACCTTCCTCTACCTCACCCATACCTGAAATGATAGGTAAGATCCAGAAACAACACTGGCTTGTACATTTTGCACTACATTCTGCTGGGTAGAAGTTTCCAAAGTAAAATGCCAAAAGGAAAAGTTAAAAAAAAAAAAAGATCAAGGAAGTTGTCAGTAGATTGTGAATGTAATGGATGGGAAGGCAATGATGAATGATCCCCAAAATCTCCTTTTATACTAACAACCTGAGCATACTCTAATATCCACAGAGTCCTGCCTCTCCTCCTGCCCTGTCCTCCATGTATCACTGATATAATTTTCTGCTCAGGGATCAGCTACACCTGTTATCCTCTAAGTAAAGACTGGATAATTCTTTTCCTCAGGACACACCCCTAGATTGTGGGTGTTGAGATGTAAAAAAAGTTAAGTGCAAGATTGTTTTGAAAAGGAGATTTAAGAATTCCTTAGTCATTGATTGGCTTTGCTTAAGGTTCCTTCTCCGCATAGAACTTCAGAGACATAGAACCTGACTGGATCAAATCATGTACCTTAAAGGAGCTGTTCCTGTGCTGACAATATAGACCATTCCGAAGGCGCTGGTATTGCAAGCAGAAAGGCCTGGGTTCAAATCCCCAGGGAGTGGGAAAAAATAGTAACAAGAAAAGACTCTTCAGAGAATGCAAGCATCCTCTCCTCTCAACCTTTTTCTTTTTCTACTCTGGTATTTAATGGAATCAAAACTTTTCAGGAACTACCAGTTTCACCTGCCAGCAATTTCCATTGACTCTTTTCAGCCAGGAGCTGCACTCAAAGGCAGCAGTGCATCCCCAGTCACCTGAATTTTTTAGGAGGACGCGTTCCTTCACACCTTTCAATTCTCATCACTTCAAACTTTACCACTCACTCATGAGTATGCTATCACCATCTATCCCCAACAAACGCTCCTCATTGGCAATGTGCTTCAGGTTGCAATGGCACACAATTCAAATTGACATCTCACTGACCCTTGCCAATTTTGAGGCTTTTTGAACACACTCCCAGACTTCCAGTGAAGGGGACTTCCACACCTGAGCACTTACCATGTGAACCATAAGGGCAATCAGGAAACCAACATGTGGAGACAAGAGACATCTGTCCCTGGCCCTGATTTCCTAGTCAGTTTTATTTGTATTGCCTTGCTTATGACTTGAAGAAATATGGTAGGATTTGGGGCTGAATCCATGTTAGTTTGTGCTGATAGCATTCAGGAAAAAGGGGGAATTTACCACCTACTCTTTCACTATGATTGGAGCTCTGGTGTCAAAAGGAAGGAAACACGTGTAGAGACTTGTTAATTTTGATGGATGCCCTCAATAGATGAACTGTAGAAGCGGGAAAAGCATATGTTGTTCCCATGTTTACCAGGGATCTGGGAATATTGGATTGTTCTTTGTAGTGTAAGGGAAAAAAATGAAAATCATTCATTCCAAGAACTCATGCCAAAAGAAGGAAACCAGAGCCAATAGGCATGTTGCAGGTTGGTGGTGGGTCAAAGCATGGTAGGAAATGAAAAGAATTTGAAAATTTGCAAAGTTCTGTGGTACAACTTTTCTGCTCAGTATTTTTGATCCCACATTGAGATATTATTGAACCACTCCTGATTTGATAATCAGTTTTGGGTCTTCACTTCGGCCTTTTAGCAGAGCTCTTTCTGTTTATATTTGTGATGTTGTGGTGCAGTCATTATTTCAAGAGCTGGATTCCAAATTCAAGTCATTTAAATTGTAGTTCATGGGTATATGCGGTGTGTTTTAAAGAAAGCCTTTTCTCATGGTTCTTCTGCCAGAAAAGCTATGAACCAGCATATGTACAATCAGCTGTCCCTTGTCAGCAACAAGAGAGATCCATGAGTTTACAAGTTTTTTGAGGTCCTTGCAAGGGGAATTAGAGTCTGTAATGATGGTCGCTTACAGAATTAACTGGCAAGAACTACTTCCTGTATTGGTAGAGTATGTTGAACCTGAAGACATGTTGTGGAATTTGAGGGTGGACAATAATGGCTGAATAGTTTTAGAATGTATCTTCATTGAAGTAGGCTTTCAGAACCAACAGCCTTGTGCTTTTGGTGCAAACACAATGTGCTCGCTCTCCCTCTTTGAATATTCATCTTAGAAGTTTTTCATCATAGGCCTCTCAGCATAGTGCATGCTCCAATCTGCAGTTACTCCACATGATGCTGTGTTCCTTGTGCCATCATCAGGCTCTTCTATGATCCACTGACTTGTAGTCAGCATCCTCCTGGTGTTGCTAAGTGGAATGGTGGAAATTTTTGACAGGACATTGGGCAGGCTGGCACTAATCTGGGCTAGACAAGGAACACATATGGGAACAAAGATAGGCCACTCATATCTGCATCTCGAAATGAGTTGAGGTGCCCCTGATATTTCTCAGTAGGTAAATTTCTGAGAACATCTTAATTGTAAGGCTATAGCCAAGGAGGTGTGGCCTTGTAGGTGTAGTGAGCACAGAATATCTCTCCTGACACGTCAGCATCATACTATCCTGAGTTAATGACTCTCTGACAGTACCTAAGCCTTCAGAAGATGCATCCACCTTCACATAGAAGACCCACTCCAAGGTTCCAGCTGTACCTGGCTAAACTTTCTAGGAAAAAAGAAGCAAACTGCAAGATTGTGTGTGAAGTGTCCCAATTCAAAGATCACTTAACCCACCATGCTCACTGCATGCTCCACTGCCATGAGCTCTCACAAGCCATCATTTGGTGTGTTTTCTAGGGCCCTAGGCTAGTTTCCTGAATAGGATATTCCATGTGTGCCCAGTCCTGGAGGAGAGACTTTGGAGGGAAAAAGCTCTGGAGCCAGTACTCAGTTTGGTTATCTACGTGTCCCCAAATACACCTCCCCCCAAACAGGTCCACTGGAACTGGTGGGGGATAACTGCCTGATGTCATGATACCCTGTGTGACCACACAAGTGCAGCGACACCTGCAACACCTAGCGGACCTGAAGTTTAGTGTGAGTTGTCAGGCTTCAGAGGAATTCCTTGTCCTGCCTGTCCTGGAGAGATCTAGGGACCACGGGACTGTGATCTCCTGTCTGAAGAGGTTACAATCACATTTTGGAAAACCTCTGTTCCCTGGCACTCACTCCCTTCCTCTTTCCTCTGACCATCACTTCTTAGCTGATGCTTGTTTTCAATCTTGGTCTGAAAAGGCCAGGAGTACAAGATACTCTGGTTTCCATGGGAAGCGTGATGCCATGGTGCTGTGAGGCCTTTCCTCTGTGACCTCAGGCAGGTACCGGTGCATGGGAGCCACTCCTCAAACTCCATGTTCCTCAAGCCTCCGAACCAACCATCTGGGGAGAGAAACCAACTTCTCTCCAACCAGAACCTGGAATCCCCTTGCCAGTCACAGGCAAAATCCCTGATGCCTACTCCTTCCACTTGGAGAGAGGAGCTCTCCCATTTTTGTTCTCATGTCACAGGAGCACTGTGAACCAAGTGAGGCATTGTCCTGAGTGTAACTAAATGCAACTGATTGGGGATATGAATTTCAGCCCTTTTCTTACTGTAAGTATCTTGAGAGTGAAAGCTACAAATATACCGAGAGGAAGATTGAAATTGGATGAGGAATGTTTCCTTTCTGCCAGCAAATATGGGTCCTGGCAACCCAGACCTCAAATGCAAACACCACTTGCCTTTGCCTGTTTATATAATGCCTCAACTTAGCCAGATGATGTCTGGCTAAGTTGAGGCATTATCTCATTGAAGGAAACTGGCCTTTCCCAGGAGAAACACCTTCCTCTACTTCATCCCTACCTGAGATGATAGGCAAGATCCAGAACCAGCACTGGCTTGGGCATTTTGCAGTGTACTCTGCTGGGTAGAAGTTTCCAAATTAAAATGCCAAAGGAAAAGTAAAAAAAAAAAAAATTAAGGAAGTTGTCAGCAGATTGGGAATGTAGTGAGTGGAGATACAGTGGTGAATGATCCCCAAAATCTCCTTTCATTGTTAAAACCTGAACATACTCTTATACCCACATAGTCATGCCTCTCTCATGCCCTTTTTCCTCCTTAAGTAAAGATGGGATAATTCTTTCCCTCAGGACACACTTCTAGACTGTGGGGTTTGAGGTGTATAAAAGGTTATTTGCAAGATTGTTGTGTAAAGGAGAATTAGGAATTCCTTAATCATAGGGGCTGGGGAGAAAGCTCAGTCGGTAGAGTGCTTGCATTGCAAGCACAAGGTCCTGGGTTCGATCCCCTGCACACACACACACACAAAAAAAAAAAAAAAAGAAAAAAAAAAAAAGAAAAGAATTCCTTAATAATTGATTGGCTTTGTCTGGGGTTGGTTCTCTGCATAGAACTTCAGAGACACAGAATCTGATGGCATCATGTCATGTACCTTAAAGGCACTGTTCCTGAGCTGAGGATACAGACCATCCTAAAAGGCACTGGCTTTGCAGGTTGAAAGGCCGGGGTTCACATCCCAAGCACCATGGGAATGGAAAAGAAAATAGGAACAATAAAGGAAACTTTTGAGGGTGCAAACATCGTATCCTCTCAACCTTTTTCTTTTTCTCCTCTCCTATTCAACAGAATCAACCCTTTTCAGGAACTACCAGTTTCAACTGCAAGCAATTTCCATTGACTCCTTTCAGCTGGGAGCTGCACTCAAAGGCAGCAGTGCATCCCCAGTCACCTGCATTTCTTAAGAGGGCATGTTCCTTCACATCTTTCAACTCTCATCAGTTCAGACCTTACCACTCACTCATGAGTATGCTATCACCATCTATTCCCAGCAGATTATCCTCATTGGTAATGTGTTCCAGGTACAGTGGCACAAAATTCAAATTGTAACCTCTCTGGCCCTTGCCAATTTTGAGGCTTTTTAGACACACTTCCAGACTGCGAGTGAAGTGGTCTTCCACACCTGAGCACTTAACATGTGAACCACAGGGTCAATTGGGAAACCAACATGTGAAGACAAAAGACAGCCATCCCAGGCCCTGATTTCCTAGTCAGTTTTATTTTTTATTGGCTTGTTTATGACTTGAAGAAAAATGGTAGGATTTGTGACTGAATCCATTTTAGTTTGTGCTGATAGCATTCAGGAGAAAGGGGGAATTTACCACCTACTCTCCCACTATCATCAGAGTTCTGGTATCAAAATGAAGGGAATACTTGTAGCAACTCTTGTTAATTCTGATGGATGTCCTCAATAGATGCACTATAGAAGTGGGAAAAGCATATATTGTTCTCATGTTTAACAGGGATCTGGGAATTATTGGATTGTTCTTTGTAGGGTAAGGAGAAAAAGAAAAAAAAAAACGTTCATTTCAAGAACTCACACTGAAAGAAGGAAATCAGAGCCATTAGGCATGTTTCAAGTTGGTAGTGGGTCGAAGCAAGTCAAGAAATGAAAAGCATTTGAAAATTGGCAATTACCTGTGGTACAAGGTTCCTACTCAGCATTTCCAATCCCACATTCTGATATTCTTGAACCACTCATGTTTTGATATTCAGTTTTGGTTCTTCACTTTTGCCTCAGGAAGAGCTGTTTCTGTTTACATTCTTGATGTTGTGGTGCAGTCTTTATTTTGAGAGCTGGGTTCAGTGCTGCATATTCCAAATTCAACTCTTTTAAATTGTAGTTCATGGGTATATGTGCTGTGTTTTAAAGAAAGCCTTTTCTCATGGTTCTTGTGCCAGAAAAGCTATGAATCAGCATATCTATGATCAGCTGTCCCTTGAGAGCAACAAGACAGAGTCATGAGTTTGCACGGGCTTTGAGATTCTTGCAAGGAGAATTAGAGTCTGTAATAATGGTTGCTTACAGAATGAACTGGCTTCTCTGGTTGCCATGTGAACCGTGATGCCATGATGCTGTCAGGCCTTTGCTCTGTGACCTCAGGAAGAATCTGAGGGGCCAGCGCCAGGTCACCGGAGACACTCCTCCAACTCCATATTGCAAAGCACTCCAAAAAACCCTCTGGAGAGAGAACCAAGAGTTCTCCATCTGGAGCCTGGTATCCTCTAGTCATGCACACCCTAAATCCCCGAAGCCTGCCCCATTTACCTGGAGAGGGAAGCTCTCCCATTTTTTGCTCTCATGTCACAGGAGCATTGGTAACCAACTAAGGTGTTGTACTCAGTGTAACTGAATCCAAATGAATCATTGAGAGGTCAGGGATATGAATTTTATTCCTTTTCTCATTGTAACAAATCTTGAAATACCGAGAGGAAGATTGAAATTGGATGATGAATATTTTATTTTTGCCAGCAAATATGGGTCCTGGCAACCCAGGCCTTGAGTGCCATCACCTCTTGCCTTTGCCTGTTTATATTTTATGACAACATCTGGCTAAATTGGTGAGGCATTCCCTCATTGAAGGAAAATGGCCTTTCCCAAAAGAAACAACTTCCTTTACCTCACCCCTACCTGAGATGATAAGCAAGATCCAGAACCAGCACTGTCTTGTGCATTTTGCAATGCACTCTGCTAGGAAAAAGTTCTCAAATTAAAATGCAAAAAGGAAATGTTAAAAAAAGGGGGAAAGTTGTCTGTGGACTATGAATGTAATGGGTGTGAATGCAATGGTGAATGATCCCCAAACTCTCCTTTCATATTAACAAGCTGAGCATATTCTAATACACACATAGTCCTGCAATTCCTCATGCCTTGTCCTCCATAGATCAGTGATATAATTTTCTTCTCAGGGATTAGCAACTACAGGTTTCCTCCATAAGTAAAGATGGGATAATTCTTTCCCTCAGGACACACACCTAGACTGTGGATGTTGAAATTAAAAAACATTATTTGGAAGATTGTTATGAAAAAGAGAATTAAGAATTCCATAGTCATTGATTCTTTGTCTAGGGTTGCTTCTCTGCATAGAACTTCAGAGACACAGAACCTGACTGGATCAAGTGATGGACCTCAAAGGAGCTATTCCTGTGCTGATGGTATAGACCATCCCGTAGGGCACTGGCTTTGCAAGTGGAAATGCCTGAGTTCAAATTCCTAGCACTATTGGATGGAAGAAAGAAAAAAAAAAACAACAAGAAAAACACTTCAGGGGGGGCCCACCTCCTGTCTTCTAAACCTCTTTTTCTTCTACCTTGTTCTTTGAAATCAACCCTTTTCAGAAACAAACCCTTTCACCTACAAGCAATTTACATTGACTCCTTTCAGATAGGAGCTGCATTCAAATGCAGCAGTGCATCCCCAGTCACCTGCATTTCTTAAGAGAACATTTTCCTTCCCATCTTTCAACTCTCATCACTTCAGACCTTACCACTCATTCTTGAGTGTCCTATCACCATCTTTTCCCAGTAAATACTCTTGATGGGCAATGTGCACCAGGTTGCAGTGGCACAAAATTTAAATTGACCCCTCACAGGCCCTTGCCAATTTTGAGGCTTTATGGACACACTCCCAGACTGCCAGTAAAGGGGACTTCCACACCTGAGCACTTGCCATGTGAACCACAAGGTCAATAGGAAAACCAATATATGAAGATAAAAGACATCCGCCCCTGACCCAGATTTCCTAGTCAGTTTTATTTTGTATTGCCTTGCTTATGACTTGAAGAAAAATGGTAGGATTTGGGGCTGAATCCATGTTAGTTTTTGCTGATAGCATTCAGGATAAAGGGGAAATTTACCACCTACTCTCCCACTATCATTGGAGCTCTACTGTCAGAAGGATGAGAATTCTTGTAGAGACTCTTGTTAATTTTGATGGATGTCCTCAATAGAGGCACAGTAGAAGCAGGAAAAGCATATGTTGTTCTCATGTTTGCCAGGGATCTGGGAAATATTGGTTTGTTCTTTGCAGGGTAAGGGAAAAAAATGGAAACCATTCATTCCAGAACTCATGCTGAATGAAGGAAACCAGAGCCCTCAGGCATGTTGCAGGTTGGAGGTGAGTCGAAGCAAGTCAAGAAATGAAAAGCATTTGACAATTTGCAAAATCCTGTGGTACAAGTTTCCTGCTCAGTAAATTCGATCCCACATTGACATATTCTTGAACCACTCCTGCTTTTATATTCCATTTTGCATCTTCACTTTGCATTTTAGCATAGCTGTTTCTGTTTACATTTTTGATTTTGTAGTGCAGTCTTTATTTTGAGAGGTGTCTTCACTGCTGCACATTTCAAATTCAACTTGTTTAAACTGCAGATCATGGGTATACATACTGTGCTTTAAAAAAGGCTTTTCTCATTTTTCTTGTGCCAGAAAATCTATGAGTCAGCATGTGTCTAATTCGCTGTCCCTTGAGAGCAACAAGAGTGGGCCATGAGTTTGCAAGGGCTTTGAGATCATTGCAAGGGGAATTTGGGTATGTAATGAGGGATGCTTCCATAATGAACTGGCAAGTATTACTTCCTGTATTTGTAGAGTATATTGAACCTGAAGATACCTCGTGGAATTTGAGGGTGGACAATGATGGCTGAATAGTTTTAGAATGTCTCTTCATTAAAGTAGGCTTTTGGAACCAACAGCCTTGTGCTTTTGGTGCCAGCAGAATGTCCTTGCACTCCCACTTTGAATATTCATCTTTGAAGCTTTTCATCATAACCCTTTCAGCAAGGTGCACGTTCCAATGTGGAGTTATGCCACGTGATGTTGTGTTCCTCATGCCATCAGCAGGCTCTTCTATGATCCACTGACCTGTAGTCAGCATCCTCCCAGGACTGCTTAGTGGACTGGTGGAAGTTTTCCAAAGGTCCTTTTGCCACACTGGCACTAGTCTTGTGAAGAGAAAGATCAAACGTTTGAGCACAGATAGGCCAGTCATTTCTGCATCTCAAGGTGAGTTGAGGTGGCCCTGAAATTTCTGAGCAGGTAAATTTCTGAGTGCATCTTAGTTATTAGGTCACAGTCAAGGATGTGTGTCCTTTCAGGTTTACTGTGCACAGAATACCTCTACCGGCATGTCAGCACCATCCTACCCTCCGTCCGACATCCTGAATGAATGTCTCCCATGACACCACTTATGCCTTCAAAGATGCATCCACCTTCACCTAGAAGACCCACTTTCCAGGTTCCAGATATCACTTGACTGAGCTCAGTAGGTAAAATGGAGCAACCCACAAGATTTGGTGTGAAGTATCCCAATTCAAAAATCACTTAACCCACCATGCTCACTGCATGTTAATGCTTTGCTCACTGCCCATTCATATCTTGTTCCCTCTGCTTTCCTACAAGAATGGGGCTTTTTTGGAACAGTATGTGGAAATCACAATTACTACTACTGTTCTACTTCTTTGTTACTACTACTGCTACTCTACTCAAACTATTGCCCAAGAGTCAAATCTACCAGCATTTCCACCCTCTGCCTCTCTTGTGTTTCTCCAGTTAAAATTTATTTGACTGTATCACTGATTTGTTTGCATCCTAACTGAAATTGTTTTCCAGTTCTATGGGCAGATTTGAGCTGTGTGGAAGAGACCATGGAGCCTGCAAACCTAGCTCTTTGTATTTGGTTCTTTGAAGAACATGTTGACCCCTCATCTAAGAAAACTATAACAGCTGTGTCCTTCAGTTTCCTGTTTTCCCTCTCACCTGTAAGGAGTATATGGCCTGTGTTTTCCTCCTCTCTTTTCACACTGGGTTGAATTCCGTTATTTATAGATGATATTGGCATCAGAGATGCCAGTTTGCTGCCACCATTATTCTGCCCCCCGCATTTTACAACCTAGATTTTTAGCCCACAAACTTTCTAGTCAATCATTGGTCAGATTGTTATTAGCTCACAAAATTCTACTACCTAAGGATAGCTCTCTGGCCATTCTTTCTCTCTCACCCTTGTGTGCAGACACTCTGCCTGTCTGCTTAATAAAATCTCTTGTGGGAGTTTCCACATCAGTAATGGTTTATGGGTGCTTTAATTTGTGCCATGATTTGGATGGGCTCTTTTATTGCCACTTAGGTGAGTGGAATCCCATCTGTTGCCCCAGACCCTCTGATGCTGGTCTCACATTCTTTCACCCTGACACTTGTTGCACATCCACCACCAGCTTCAGATATGTAAATTTCCCATAGGTCAACTTAAATAATCCTCTGCTGACCTGAGATGTGACTGTTGGTCATTCAGTACCCTTAAGGCACTTGAGGAGCAGGGGTTCCCCCAGCCACGTCTTTTACAATTACGGCTGGCCTCCTTAGTTGACCTTATCTGATGGGTGGATCCTTGATGTTTATGATGGAGATTCCCTCACTGTGTTGAGTCTCCTCTTTAGTTTTCTTCTCAAAATTTCTGCCACCAGGTCTTTACCCCCTTTCCTTTTGCCTGGCACACAGTGACAGGGGTGATAACTCCCATCATAGTGCTGCCTCCTTTTATCCACTCAACTAGTCTGTGACCTTGGGATGACTTAGATACTAACTAGGCTATTTATCAGTCTCCACCATGGGATCTGTGTCCCCTATTCTGGTAGATTCACCCCTGGGATATCTACTAGTCTTAAACCTCTTTGCCTGGTCTACAGCCACCAAAAATTATTCACTTGTGTAAAGATACTTGGCCGCAGTATCCT
This sequence comes from Sciurus vulgaris, assembly GCF_902686455.1. NCBI lineage: Eukaryota > Metazoa > Chordata > Mammalia > Rodentia > Sciuridae > Sciurus > Sciurus vulgaris. Next base: position 5,509,900 of record NW_027632954.1, on the reverse strand, counting down.
TCAGATAATCAATCAAAATGACCACTTAATGGCATAGAAATTCTGTGAGTTTTTGCTCTTCCTGAAAACCTGAACACCTTCTTTTGGCTTATTCTCCCCTCCTAATCCTTTCTCCTGCTCCAAATTTGACCCAGGTAATGATCAACTCCCATACTGCTCTCCTGCAGCAGAGGCCCCTCTGGCTCCTGCTCCTTTGTCTCCTTTGCTCCTCTCTGTTTTGACTTCTGCCCTGTCCACCCACTCCTCCTGCCATAAGATCTCAAGCACATGTTCTAGCTCCCCCGTGGGAGGTGGCCGGTGTGGAGGGAGTGATCAGAGTCCACATCCCTTTCTCACTCTCTAATCTTTCTCAGGTAGACAAGCAGCTAGGCACCTTCACCTCCAACTCTGCCAACTTCATTAAGTAATTTCAGTATCTTACCCAGTCTTATGATGCTAAATTTAAAAGATGCCTTTTTTTTGTATACCCTAGACTCTCAATCATGATTTCTGTTTACCTTTAAGGAACCAGATAGTGGATCTCAATTTACCTGCAAAGTGTTGCCTCAAGGATTTGGCAACAGCCCTCACATCTTCAGCCAAACCCAAGCTAAGAACTTAAAAAATGCTTAAAAATCCCTAGGCAGCAATTTTCCTTAAAATGGGATGTAAGCTAGCAAACTCAGCAAGGGACCAACCTGAGACTGAAGAAAAAAAAAATGTCAACTTTAATCTTCTGGACTGAAACACAGAAAAATGATTTTAAGACTTTTTCTCCATCTTCCTCTCTCTCTCTCTCTCTCTCTCTCTTCCCACTTTCATCTGTCTTGTTCTGTCTCATATTATAATTAATGGTCATTAACATTTTTTCTTCTAGGACTCTTGTTTTTCCTTAAATGGTATATTTTTCGAGCTCATGATTTTGATCTTACATATCTAGGTTAATGTTTTTCTGATCACTTCTATTTTTTATTCAACTCTAAAATTATTTTTAAACATTTATAATATTTCAATGGAGATGAACCTACACAAAACTACAAGGTCTTTGCTTTTGTTATGTGTATGCCATGTTTTCTGATATTGTGTTGTCTGTCTATATATGTGCATCAAAATAATATGTACCAGATATCAAAATTGATACAAGTAATGAGCACTCATGAAATTAAAATTTATAAAATGGATCCAAATACCTTTAATTCATGTGATTTTAAAAGGTTTAATTTAAATTGGGGGAACCAATGAAGGTAAAATGTCTTTAAAATTACTTAACAAACAAGTCTCTCTAGGTGGTCAAATGAATAAAATGTTGAGGTTTATAAAATGTCTAATCCATTGTTTTTAGGACTATTATTCAACAGAAAAGAGATGGTAAATACTGTTCAATACACTTTCTGATATTCAGTTTTTGCAGTAAATTAAATAGATTTGACACATATGGAATTATCCAATGTGTTTGTTACAGACATCTGATTAATTTACACAGGTAAAATGCTAACTTAAATATCATTGAGTACTCCAACTCCTTAAATTCCATGGGGTAACATGGTAAATAAAAAGGGCTTATAGTCGTATTGTGTCATCACTGAAAACAAGGATACTAGGAGTTAAGTCCTAAAAGGTACAATTCTGTATACAAAGGGGAATCAAAAGATTCAACTGTATTTCAATTAGAGTGATATAAATAACATAATTTTTTATCTTATTAAATGAAGTAGTTGTCTAAATTCAAAAATTTCATTAGAGGTGTTTTAAAATGTGAACAGAAAGGGGTCAACAGATAAGAAAGAAAATAAAATGTTTTAAGTATGGAAGTATATTTAGTAGAAGAAAAAATGTTTCTGGGTAAGAAAATATCTGTGTGATGAAATATATAAGGGTCTAAGTAAGTACTAAGGAAGTCTGTGTGTAAGTAAAGGGCAAATTTCAACAAGTTTGTGTGTAACAAAGTTGGTTATATGTATGTGAGACAAACAGTTAAAACTATTTAGGGTTTTTACCTAAGGTCAAATATTAATGAGTTAATATAAACCAATGTTAAATGTGTATGTTAAAACAGAAAGAATTTCTTAAAAACACTAATTTACTTTTAACAGTGTGTCTGTTAAGTTTTATTCTTTAGAACAATTGGTCTTAAAACTTAGGGTTTATGCAATTATGGTTAAACAACTGCTGGATTATTACACTGCATTACAAAGTCTAAATTTTTCTCTAAAAGCTAAACATTGTTAACTTTAAAATATCAAGGTAATTGTGGAATAGTTACTCTTCTTTGTATATTAAATGTGTTCATGTCTTCCAGGTATACACATCTTTAAAACAGAAAATTATCAAGCTGTTGTTCACCAATCTAAACTTGTCTGTAAAGGTAATTTTAAACTTATAAGAATAGTAAATTTTATTAGAACTTATTTATATCATTTAATCTTCTATAACAGGACCTGTTGTCAATAGGGTATATAAAAATTTGTTACTTTTTACACTGAGAAAAAAACATTTAAATGTAAATGTATTTTTAAAAGTTACTGAGAGCCTGATTTATTTCAAGCTTAATATTGTGAAACATGAATAAACAAAAAACATTTTGTCACACAAAAGGAAAGTTAAAAGCTCTCTTAGCCTCTCCTTGATTTGTGTTTTGGATGTAGTGCCATATTATGTTAATTGATGTTCATGTATACTCTGGAAACCATATATGTAAACTTTGTAAAATGATGTGTAAAGAGGAGGCAATGTTCAGCTACAGAATTAGAACAATTTACCTAAGATTTGTGAAGAACCCCTCCTTACCTGAGATGAGGTTCTGCCTCCCACCTTACTATCTATCAGCGTAGCTCCAAAATAATGAGACTTCAGCTCATTTAAAGTTACATTGAAAAGATTGTTTTTTATTGAACAATTACTGTGTTCTCAAATGGAATATAATGCATAGCTCACCCAAAATTCAAGATACCAATTACACAAACTAAATATTGTTGTTAATTCCATTTTGTATTTTCCTTGTAAACTCTATAATTGTTGCCTGTTTAATGTTTTCAAGAAATATTGCGTCAAGAACAAAGAACCTAGAGATAATAAGCCATTACCTATAGTACATATAATATAAACTCCAATTAAGCAAAAGGAGGTAAATGGCTGTAAAGTCATAAACATTCAAGTTAAAGCCTAGTACTATTACTTTATGACTTGTAAGACTGACTCGCTCAATATTTAAGATCAAACTTAGTGACTGACATTAAAATACAGGTGCCAAGAAAACCAATATTTGACTCTTGACCTCTGAGTCAGCTTGAATCCAGGTAAGGGAAGAATTACTTTAAGGAGCTTTGTAACTCTGGGCCACATGACCTCCCAATCAGGGAGATTAATGAGTCTACTAGAGGATTAAAAGCCAATCAGTGCACCTGCTGCAAAGAGGAGGGTCATTGAAAAAGGGAGACATCCCTGATGCTTCCAAAGAAAGCCACCTCATCAAGGATATTCTACCTAGCAAATGGCACTAAAGGAGTTAATAAGGTACTCTTAAGTTCTCCATGAGTGTCCCCTGTGGGTACTCAGTTAACCCTTAACAGCAGATAGGAACAAGGTCTGTTTGACCAGCTTGATCTTGAACACCTAGAAAAACAGTTAAAACTTAAACATAACCATTCCTGGGCATTTAAAAGAAGAAACAATAATCAAATGTATCTTAAGATGTACACTTGTGTTAACCCAAAGAATAAGTGAGACTGGAGACTACAAAAGGGATTCTTAGGCAGGCCAGAGTGCCTGATAACTATCAGGAGAAACAGCTAGAGTCAGAAATTGTTGGTCATTTAAAAGCTTACAGATGTTTTTAAACAGAACCATGCCTGCTAAATTGCCTACAGAAGTTCCTACAAGATCAGATACTCAAGATCACCAACCAATCAATCAACTGCTTCTCCTTCAACAGTACTAGCCCCTGACATGCAAAGCCAATACCTGTGATTCATTATTGACAGCTCTGACTCCAAAAACTGCTCCCACCTAAAGCCCTCTGTAATTTCCTTTTTGCAGGAATGAGACTTTTCATCCCTCATCAGCAGGAAGAAGCTACAGAAAAAGGACAATTGTCCCACCCTGGTATCTATAAAAACAAAAAGGGATGAATATTGGTATCAGATCTGCCATTTTGCTGCCACCATTATTCTGCTCCTCCACACCAATTTACAACCTAAATTGTTAACCCTAGAACTTCCTAGTTAATCATTGGTTCAGCTTGTTAACCTTCAAATTTTCTCATTAGTAGTTCATCAGATTCTTCTTAGCCTATGAAATTCCACTACATAAGAATAGTTCTCCTGCCATTCTCTCTCTCTCTCTCTCTCACCCTTGTGGTCAGTCACTCTGCCTGTTAACTTCATAAAATCTCTTGGGTGAGTTCCCACATTAGGAGTGGTTTCTGGGTGCTTTCAGGTTGAATGCTTATAGATGTGTTAGCCCTTAGGATATACACAGTAAACTGAATGAATCACCAAAGAATTGCTGAATTTTAATTCAGCAAAAGTTCCATAGTATATTTCTGTTTGTAAAATATTCTTGAAATGATAAATTCATAAAAACAGAAAGACTTCATGGTGTCCATGAGTACTGGGGAGGGCAGCAGGAGAAAATAGGCATGGCTCAGAGGTCAGCATGAGGTGTATTTAATGAAGTTGAAATCATGTGTTCCTTTAGAAGTTCAGGAGGAAAACAATAACATATACTTGAAAATGTTTAACACTTAATATATTAAAGGAGCTTGTAATGATATGGAAAATGTGTATAAAAAGTGTTTCTTTAATTATGGTGAATCCAAGAAAAACTATGAATTATTCAATCCACAGATTTTATTTTACAAATTGATTCAATTCTTTTCTCACAGACTAAATCATTAAGCAAAAATCACAGATACATGAAATAAACTTTTTATAAGTAATGGAAGAGTTAACTAGAAGTAGAACAATTTGTTTTCATGCAGTAAAATATGAAAGGGGGCATTTATGGAAACCTGAGGAGAAAAATGACTCCAAAACATAGATATACATTAATTTAAAAGTTAGGTTGTCAAACTCTCTGACCATAATTGAGTTCAGACCTTTAAAATGTTATTAAATGGAAATCACTGACTGACTCACCTAAATCAACTTTGCCTGACACAGAAGAGAGCTAATGCTAGCAACTTCCATCAAACCCAGAGTAAGCAGTTTCTTAGTGTGGCAGTATTTCAGGATACAGTTAATGAATATACTACAGTTAATTTTTCTAAAGCAGCTAGCAGCAAAACAAGTTCACTCATGCATTTCCAAGACCCCACGAAAGAGTGGCATTAGCATTTTTTTAAAGAGCAAACTTCTGTGGAAGATGCTACCTATCAGGCTTGGTAAAATTTAGGTGAGAAATTCAGATTTAGATTGAAAAGCTCTTTCACAAGAGAATGCATCTCTGCTTTCAAAAGGTCATTTGAAATCAACAGATCCTCCTTCCCTATTTTATGTCTCACCTGTGTTTTCAAAATAGATGTCAACAGAGGGAGAAGCAGTGGGCTGGCAAAGTTGTGGACACTGAAAGTTTTACTCCATTGATTACACAACACCCACTTGGTATTGAGAACCAGGCCTTGGGAGACATGGAGGACAGGAGGACAGTGGAGAGGACTGCAAGGGTGGATCACTGTGACTGGCACTTGACATTTGAATTTCTTCAAATGTCAGTCATTCTTAGATAACAAATCTGCAATGCTGAGACTCAGACACCAATCAACCCACCATTAATCAGAGTAATGGGATGGTCTCTGGAATTCTTTGAAGGAGCAGAGGGCGGGGTTGCAGCTTCAAAGGTTTTTCTTGGCTTTGATTAAGAAAAAAATGATAAAGCAGCAACATGGCATTCATTAGCTAACTCAGTTTCCCTCTCATGGATGCCTTATGGATTAAAGGCACACTACATTAATCCACCACAGCCTCCAGACCTAGCAATGCTCCATCCTGACCTGGTGACTCCAAGGAAAAAGAAAGGACCCAGAAGCTCATGATGTGCTCTGGAGCCCACCCCAGATGAGGAGTCCACCTGGCCTACACCCACCCTATGCCACTTGGGTAGAGCCCCAGTGTGTGGCCCCCACCCCATCCACTGTGCCTGGCCCACAAACAGGCCCATGCTCTCCAGTGGCACCAGTGTCAAGCACACACCGACATTCTGAGAGCTCCCAGAAAAATGGCAATTGAAGCACCAGCGGAGCCCAACATCTGCCAGGGCCGAATTTTGCCACCCACCACTTCACACCAGCGTCCAAGGTTTTGGTGCTGGGTTATGGCTGGGAGGGTCTCTGAAGCCTTCTCACCCTACTACGTTGGGTTGCACCATGCTGCATCAAACCACGAAGAGCCCTGAACCCTGGCACCATAGTGGGCAGGGACACAGCAGCTGCCCTGCAGGAAGCCGAGTTGCCTGGCTACTTTTAGTGGCCACCACGACCCCACTCCCACCACAACCAGCGCTGAGAAGGAAGAGCACTGGCTCACTGTCGCCTCTCCTGGGGAGCAGCCAATGCTCCAGATTCAGGGTCCCGTCACAATTGCCTAGAGAAGCGGCTCCTGCTCCGACTCACCCCCTCTCATCTGCCTGCAATTTTGCACTGATCTGGCAGCAGGTCTAGGGATCTGGAGCAGACACAGAGGACAATTGCATCTCAGTTCACGCTCAGAGCGGGGCTTGCAGGTCTGGTTTGCATGGAGAGGGCACTCAGGTGCTGTGGTCCAGGTGGGACCCACACATGTAAGGCAGAACAAGGAAATACTGTGGGTCTTGGCCCCAGGGCATGCAGGTTTGCCCCTGCATGTACCCAGGGAAGTGTCCTGCTCCCACCTAAAGTCTCTGTGCTTGGTAGTGACATGCCAAGTTGTTGTACCTGTTAATGAGAAATTAACACAAATGGTGTTTTCATTCTTAGCAACAAGAGGCACCATGGGGCCCAACCCCACCTGTGGAAAGGAATGACAGAGGATGGGAGAGCAGCGACTGAGATTGGGTGTCTCTGATAACCTCATAGCTGTGGTTTGCCCAGAGCCAGGGAATGTTTCTGTGCAATGACAAAGGATGCTTAGCTGCTGCAGCAATGCTTTGCATGAGCAGGCTCTGTGCAAGAGTCTTATCAGTTCTGACCTTGATCTCAGGCACACGGCTCCAGGAAAGGAAGAAATTATTATGCTAGACAACCACAATATTTCACCAGCTCTGCTTCCCAGGTTCTGACCTGTCTTACAGTAATATTTAACAATGGACTTTCTTGAGAGCTACACAAAGCTCCTATCATTGCCCTTTCCAACTGTGGATTGCAACAACAGAAAAACTACATAGGATGTACTAATTTCTGTAACTTTCCTGAATATAGAGAATTGCACAGTCTTTAACCTGATAATGAGATATATATAAATAAAGATTGCTGGAACAAATTTTTAGATCTGCATCTCCATAAGAGAGCAGAGCTCCACCTGATCCCAGCTAAATCTTCAAGGTGTGTGTCTGTGAATATTTATTTTACAACCCCCTTCACCCATCACCTGACCAGAGAGTTTGGTTGTACCCACCCAAGTTCCCAAGAGTGGCATGGCTTTGATAATCTTTGTTACACTTGTAAAAATCCTGGTAATCTTCCAAAGGACTGTAAGATAAAAAAGGGGGGGGACTCCAAAAACAGCCCAATCAGAAATGTCTAATCTGTCATAAAGAATTTCATTGGGCTAATCAATGCAGATCTAAAACAGATATGTCTGGAAACCCAATTATGGGTCACCTCCCGACCCAAGGCCAAAGGAGGAGGAGCCATTCTCATCTGCAGATGCAGATATCTCCGTCATAGTAGTTTCTGGTTCAAACAGAAGCTCCTTCCACAAATACTTTCAAGCTTACTAGAGGGATTAGATTTGATTACTACTGAGTATGCTCAAATATGCCTCTCTGGGGAAGTTTATAAAATTCTTACCCAAACTCAATAACTTCTACCAAAAGGTAACTTTAGTTTAATTTTGCCCTACTCTCACAGTGATAAAGAAGGAAATATATAATTCCTGAAGTGAATGGTTCTGATTACACTGGAATAATATACATTTAAGTTTGGTCTCATATGACTTTAATTCTCCCCCAAAGAATCCTCCATAGCTCAATTAATTGTCATTCCTTATGTTACTGCCCAACAACTCCTAAATGAAAGGGGAAACACAGGATTTGGTTCCAGTATTATAGGAACATGTTTGCCCATTACTGAAAATATATGAAAATAAACTTTTTTTATAAATGAGCAGTCAATCACAGGTTTATCAAACACCAGTGCTGATGTAACAGTTATACCTGTCTCAGTGTAGCCTCATGCATGGCCCTTTCAGAGGGCCATCCCCTAGGGCATCAGAGGAAGTAAAAAACAGGTGTCTAGAAGTCTCTATAGTTGCAGTGCTTCACCCCTTTCAACCCAAAAGAAGTTATTACTCATGTTGAATCATACATTGTGTTTATTCACTTTCCTACAAGAGACAAAGACATCTTATACAAGTTACAAATGACTATGGAGTTGACTTTTTATAGGGGTTTCTGTGGAATTGACCACCTTGCCATTAAAGTGAAAGGACAACACTTCTGTCTGGGTAGAACAATGGTCATTGTCTAAGGAGAAGGTGGCAGCTTCACAGGATCTCATTCAAGATCAGTTAAAATTGGGACATATTGAACCTTATACCAGTCCATAGAATACACCTATTTTTATCATTAACAGGAAATCAGGGAAATGGAGATTATTATAAGACTTAAGAGAAATTAATAAATGTATACAATATATGGATCCACTTCAAATTGGATTGATTTCCTAATCCTAATTTAATTCCTCAAGACTTTCCTTTAAATTTAGTAGACTTAAACAAGTGTATTTTTTTAACTATTCCTCTCTTTCCTGACGATCAAGAAAAATTTTCCTTCACAGTTCCTGTTTTCAATCATCATAAGCCTGCTGATAAATATCAGTGGTAAGTTCTTCCTCAAGGTATGCTCCATAGACCCACATTATATCAACATTTTGTGAATATGGCTCTTCAGCTTTTCTGACAATTATTCCCACATATTTTTGTTTATCATTACATGGATGATATTTTGATTGCTGTGCCAATACTTACAGAACATACTTTAACTAAATTACAACACATTCTATTACAATCTGGCCTCTACATGAACACAGAAAAAATTCTACAACAACTCCCAATTAACAAATTAGGACATAAAATACTCTGATTTTATTGCATTGTTCATGTTGCAAAACTGACACTTTCTTCCAAATTCTTTTTAGTTCATTTACAGCAAATATTAAGACATTTTAATTTGGCTCCACCATATATTTCTTTAACTACTGACATGTTACCTTTTTTTTTTCAGCTGTTGAGAAAACAGCATGATCCCACCAGTTTTTTTTGCAGTTCAGCCCTTCATTCACTGCAGCTCTTCGTGATAATGAGAAGTTATTTACAGTTCTTATAGATAGACTTTCAACACTAAATGTTCTTTTATCTCTAATAATCTTTATAGGAAATCCTTATGCCTTTACTGCAATTGTTGTTATTTATAATAAAATCTTGTATGTAATAGAGTGGTCATGTTCTACTCAATTTTCAGGAAAAACTATTCTCCCTTATGCCGATATATATATATATATATATATATATATATATATATATATATATATATATATATATATATATATATATATATATTTATCTCAGATAGTTACCATCATATTTTATCTCTTACAGGAACAGATATTCATGTACTTTATCTAACATATAGAAGGACTTTACATTTAAAGTATTTACAATTTTCTTCATATCTCAGCTGTCTTAACTAGACTTTTAGCTACTATTGCTTTCCATGCATGTCAAAATGAGTGCATTTTCTTGTGTCAAGTCTCTAAAGTTCTTTCTATAATCTCCTCCATTCCATTTTCCAGTGATATTACTGTCTATAATGATGGAGGAAAACAACAGGGTTTATTATTGATAATCACTAATAAAAAATGAATTGATTATTACACATTGCCTCAAGCTTCTCCTCAGTGAGCAGAGTTAGCTGCAATCATTTTGCCTCTTCATATGTTTCCCACAACATTAAACATTATTACAGATTCTCAATATATAGCCAAACTGATACCTCATATTTCCTCTGCAATTTTGTCAACTCATTTGGACTCTAATTTGTTATCCCTGCTTATTACTCTTCAAGCTCTTTTACGGGATTATACAACTCCAGCATTTCTTCCTAATATATGTAGCCACATTAAGATTTTTGGACATCTCATTGAAGGAAATGCTCATGATGATGCTTCTATAAAAAACTTTATCCTGTATTTTCAGATGTCATGGTATCATACAATTTTTTTCATCAAAATGTTTGTTGTTTAATGAAAATCTTTTCTATTTTCCACTCAACAGGCCAATTTCAACATTAATAAATGCTCTGATTTCAAACCCTTTTGTTTCCCCACTTGGGAATCTGTAAACCCTTGAGGTTTACATTATAATGCCCTTTGGCAAATAGATATAACTCATTTTTTACTCTTCACCCCTATTGCTTTTTGTATGTTATCACAGATACATTCCCAGGTCTTATATGGACCAGTGCACATTGTTCCGAGAAGGTCTCAGCCTGTATCTCTCATGTGCTCATTTGCACTGCCACTATGGGCAAACTTAATCATTTAAAAATTGAGAATGCCCCTACTTAGTTCCTTCTAATTCCTTTACTATGTTTTGTAATCAATGGAGTATAATTCTAACCTGTGGAATTCCTCATAATCCTACTTTAGTTGAACATGCACATCACACTCTTAAATGTGCCTTTTAATAGAAAACAAAAAAGGAAACATAACCGTGCTCATGTTCATAATGCTCTCAATATTTTGTTCACAACAAGTGCTCTTAATATACAGTATGAAGACAATATACAGTATGCACATCATTGGTCCTCTGTCTTGGACAGGTAATTTTCCCCTAAGGAAACCCTACCAAAGATTTAGGCAAAATACCAAGTTCCACTAGATTTAAATAGCAGGAACTGCACCTTTAATTACATGGGGAAGGAGATATGCTGATGTTATTACTCCTACAGGTTCTGTCTGGATTTCTGCCAGATGTGTGAGATCCATCAATCAACATGAGTTGGCAAGGACATCTCAATCTGATTCCAAAATTCTATTTGACCATGGATGAAGAGGACCCTATTTCAAAGAAGAAACATCCAATAAGAACAAGAGGCCCAAGAAACCCTCAGTCTTCTAATCATCTAGTAACTTGGGGGGATATAAAGATTTTAACAACATCTGCTCAACAACTGTAGCCAAGATGGACTTAGAATGTACCCTGGAAAATTTGGTTACCATTCTGTTTGCCAAAATTACCCAGAATTCCACAAGTATGCTGACAATTATTGTTATTTTTGTGTTATTGATTCCTTATTGTTGGCACCCCAGTACTTACCAAAAATTGTTAATTCTTCTGAAATTTGTATCATCAATCTATTATTGATAATACAGTGGCTATTGATTATTTGCTGATGTAACATCATGTAACATCATGATGTACATCAGAATGTAATAGTATGTGTTGTTTCCATTTAACTAATAAAAGTAACCCCATTTAAAGGGAATTAGATCATCTTAAGGACATTGTAAAGAAGGTGCAGCAAGATGATGGAAGATGGGATTTTTTAGCTTGGTTAACCTCATGGCTACCAAATTTTACATAGATCAAAGAGCTTTTCATTGGAGAATGTTTATTGATATTTACATTATTTTACTCTGCTTTTTTTAACCAATGTTTGCCTTGCTTTCTTCATCCATCTTTCTTGAACAGAAGATAGAGGAGTAGTAGGGATTTCAGATCAGTTAATGTTTAGAGGAGCAAAAGTCCTTTCAGTTGAGCAAATACCTCATAACACAATAGGTGCTCTGTTTGAATGAATTAGAAATACTCTGCAACTCCTTGGTCCTTGAGACCTGGAGACATTATATTATTGTAATAACCTTTATTCCTAGGGGACTCTGATAAGCAAGTAAGTTTTGTGATCTGGACATGAATAAAGATAACTGTACTATGTAACCTAGTGTAACCTGATATGACCTTGGAATACATTACAAACTGGACTGGCTTTCCCATGAGAGCCACTTCTTGCTCTTCATCACCCTTTGTGCTTGCCTGTTTATTAGATCTCCCCTTAACATATATTGCTGAACCTCAATTAACCTTTATACATCACCCTGCACAAGTCTAAGCAGGAAAGAGTAAGTGGGGAAACTGAGGCCTGACAACAGCAGCCAAGTGGAGCAGATGGATTAGGAACTACATCTGACCCTAGTCTCACCTTTGTCCCCTTCTCTCACTTTGATAGATAGGAGACAAGGACTAAATGCAGCACAAGGAGCCCTGTTCTTTGATAAAATATTGATGGCCACTAAGGAGTACTCACTAACAGTCCAGTAGCACCCTTTCCAAGACCCAGTTGTACTGAGGATATATAAATGTAACTGGACATGGGGAGAGGCTATTTTTACTTTCTGTTGCCAGCCATATGGGTTTCTTCAATCTACCAAGATTATATGAAAAATAGGTTCAAAAAATAAGCAATACCTACTAAGAATTGAGCACTCACTGTGGCCCAGTCTTTCACAGTAGCACCACCTTACCCATGATGACAGATAAATGTCATTGATACAGATGAGAACACTGAGGCTTACAGAGCCAAAGTATCTTTCCCAAGGTCAGGAACTCAAATCCTGTACTTTGTACCACTAACCATCTCTGATTTTCTCAGAGATGGGGTGTGGAGAGATATACCAGGGGAGCAGATTGGGGCTTGAAGGAATTGGCTCTGCTCTTTCAAATTGAAAATTTTCTGCAAATTACTGGCAGTTTGCATAAAGTTTTGAGGCAACTGGCTTGGAAAATGGAGAACCACATCAATATATGATAAGCTATAAGAGATCAATGACATCACTGCCACTAGAGAGAATGTCTGGAGAACCCTCTGGGAAAATATTATTCCACAATCATCCTGGGGAAGTAAAGCATTATTATTGTCTCCATTCTTCATTCAATGAAACAAGGCCAGGAAGTTTTAAAATACGCAAACTAACTGTTTTGAAACCAGAATGAGGATTCAGATCTCTTGTGATTTGCTCTAAGACGCTTTTCCCACCAGGCTATGCTGCCTTTTACAAGACTCATCAGATGACTATCTTGAGGAGTGTTTAGACTACAGCTGTTATCAAAGAAAGAAAAAAGAAGAGAAAAGAAAATATTAGAGATACCCCTTTATAATGCTGGGAAGAGAAGCTAGCCAGGGCTGGACTCTTTCCACCCAAAAAACTAATATTTTATCTTGATTTTATCCTGCTGAATATTGCTTCAAAAAGTGAACATTTTATGTAAAATGTAAATACATATGTCAAGATTATACAAAAAATTATGGGGTCTTTCTGGCACTTATGCAAATTGCATTTTATTGATTTTGGTGATATGTAAGAAATTCTCTAGATTTTACAAATTTGTACATATTGTAATTTTATTCATTCTATATATTAAATTCTGTTTCTAAAAATTAATATTCTGGACTTCAGAACTCCTGACCCAACAATGACCGGCCTTCAGGACCCTGCACCAAATAGAAGAAAAAGTAGACCCAAATCTCCACTATGTTTGGTTAGGACTAGACTTTCTGCAAGACTCCCAGAGAGCAAGAAATAAAAGCAAGTATCAGTAACTGGGATGGATTCAATGTATAAGGCTCTTTTTCAGCAAAAACAAGAATGTGAAAAGAGAACATATGGAATGGGAGAAAATCTTTTCCACAGGTTCTTCAGATAGAGCACTGATCTCCAAAATTTATGAAGAACTTAAAAATTTTTACAACAAGAACACAAAGAACACAATCAATATTTGAGCTAAGGAACTGGACAGACAATTCACAGAAGATATATAGGTGATTAACAAATATATGAAAAAGTGTTCATCATCTGTAATTATTAGAGAAACCCAACAATTTTGTCTCACTCCATTTAGAATGGCTATTGTCAAGAACACAAGCAATATGTGTTGGTATGGATGTGGGGCAAAAGACACTCATACATTGCTGGTGGAGTTGCAAATTGATGCAGTCACTCTGGAAAGCAGTATGGAAATCCTCAGAAAACTTGAAATGGGTTCATATTTTGATCCAGCTATCCCACTCCTTATTTTATGCCCAAAAGACAAGATCAGGATACTACAGTGACAAAGCCAGAGCAATGTTTATAGCTGCTCTATTCACAATAGCTAGATTGTGGAACCAGTCTAGATGCCCTTCAATAGACTAATGAATAAACAAACTGTGGTGTATATGTACAGTGGAATATTACTTAGTTATAAGGGAGAATAAAATTATGGCATTTGCAGTTAAAAGGATGGAATTGAAGAATATTATGCTAATTAGAATAAATCAATCACCCCCCAGAAAAGGCTGAATATTTTCTCTGATAATGGATGATGATACCTCACAGGGGGTTTTGGGAAGTAAGAGGAGAATGGAGAAACTTTAGATTGTGTAGAGGGAAATGGGATGGTGCTGGGTGGGGGAAAGAAAGAGAGTAAACTGAGACATCAATACCCTGTGTACATATATGATTAAATGAATGCTGTGAATCTACATTGTGTACTGCCATAGAAATTAAAAGTTGTACTCCACTTTGCACATTGAATCAAAATGCAGTCTGTAAAAATAAAAATAAAACAAATCAAAAAAGTGAATATTCTAAACTTGTACATTTATCTTTAAAAGTTTTGGGCCATATGCCAGGCAGAGTGGTGCCTACCTATAATTCCAGAGACTTGAAAGACTGAGACTGGAGGACAGCAAGTTCAAGACCAGACTCAGCAACTAAATGAGTCCCTATGAAACCAACTTTGATACTATCTCAAAATTACAATAAAAGGGTCTGGAGATGTAGCTTAGGTGTTGATTAACCATCAGTTCCATCCTCAGAATCAAAAAATAGGAGAAATATATTCTAAAAGGCCATGAGATAGAGGACTGTTACTCTGTGAACACCGACGCATTCTTCTTTAAAAATGAGCTGTAGTTGTCTTCTACTTTCCAGAATAAGAAGTTGAGAATAATAAACTTAATTAGAGATGTGAGGGTTTGCAAATAAATGATAACATGGAATTACAATGATCACTGAACTCACTAATATTATCCCACTTGTTACAACGTAGAACCCAGGTATTCCTGTTGTAGTCCATGAACAATCCAACTCACCTGGAAGCACAGTGGATGTGCATTCTCAGGCTTGACCTGGACCTACTGAACAAAATCTGTACATTAACAAGATCTTCAAGTGATTCCTATGCAAGTTAAAATTTGACAGCCAGTAAATAATCCCTTCATGATTGTTAGAAAAATTTTTATAATCATGATAAACATCAATCTCCTGTGTCATTTCTTCCTCTCTCTCTTTATTCCTCTTATGGCTCATGAGATAAAAACAAAATTTTTCTAAATAACAGATTCATTAATTTATATTTAAGAAAAAATGCAGCTTTCTAAAACATTTATAGAGCCACCTATTTGTAAATTGATCCATTCTGTTCTATCATTCCAGATGTGGGACACCTGTAGAAACTTAAATTTTTCAACAAACATATGACTTGTGGTAACTTTGAGAGAATATGTGATTAATATGTTCACAGATTTGAATACTTAGGACTTAATGAGCTAAAATGCAAAATAATCTTTATGAAACTATAGGGAAAACATGGAAAATATTAATATTTATGTAAGTAACTCTCCTTCAATTAGAAAAATAGATCAATGAATCCTATAGAATCAAGCAAAGAAGATGAACAGGTAGCTCTCAAAAAATAAAAAGGAAAATAAATGTTTGTAAAAGGGACAAAGAAATTGAGCCCTTCAAAATTGAAAATGAAGGTCATAATGCACTTTCTTCATGGTATCACTGAATAGGATCCAAGAAGTTCACCCCAAGGGGTAATGGCAATTTCAACTTGGCCCTGGCAGGTTCTTGATTTACACAATAGAAAGAAATTTCAGAGCATATAATAAGAAGCACAAATATTTATTTAGGAAAACAAGAAGATTATATAGAAATGTAAATAAGAGCCAGATACACACTCAAGGGGAGAAGGGGTGCACGTGCTTTAGACTGAGACACATTTTAGGGATAATGTGCTCATCTTTTTAAAAGAAATTGTGTAGATAGTGAACATGAGAAGTGGCAAGTGGTGGGGCGGGCAGGGGATAGATATCTGTTGAGCTCAACCCTTAATCATGGAGCATGGGGTCCATTACAGTTGCCAGCTCCTCTCAGGATCTATGTTAATGTCTTCCAGTCAACACATAATGTGTAGAATATACTGATGAGTCTCTAATGATATTTTCCCCTTCACTTTATTTAGTCTAAAGGAAATATTATGAAAACTAGCAAAATATATGGACATTAATTTGACTCATAATACTCTAAGATTCAAGTTCTTTTAAACAATTTATTTCTAGAGGAGAATAATCTTGGGGAGTAAAGCTGAGGGTTCTCATAACAGTTTCTCAGATTTAATTTTGCCATTTCTTTGTTGGTTTTCTTTCTACCTATCCTTGTTTATTCTGCCTTTACCTCAAGGGGCATGTAAGCATGTTTTCCTGTTCTTATAAAATTTCAAATGTGAATATATATTTTATAGTAAACTAGTAAAGTGTTTTTTGTTTTTTTAAAAAAACAGGTGGTGATGAACCTAATAAGTCACTTGTTAACTAACTTGTTAAGAAATGTCCCTAATGGATTGTCAGTAGGTTCCCTGAGAAAAATAATCCCCAATACCATTAGAAGGCAAGTTAAAATATGAATGTGTCCACAAAGGAATATTGTGTGTCTTTCATATGCAAACCAAGGTACCCATTCCCTATCCTGGGGGGGCGGATTTTACTTCCACCTGGGTCTGTGAGAACTCTCCCCTCCAATTGCTTCAGTGTTTCACTCTGTTTCCTGCCAATATCTAATTCCAGCCTTACCATCAGCAAAACCCCAAACTGCTGAGCAGAAATTCTAGGTATATAGCCAGCAGGCTATGGTTTAGTAGGTCCTCCAGGTGATTCCACAGTTACTCAAGTTTGATCACCATTGGTGGAAAGAAATTGCTTTCATTCTAAATTTTCAGGAAGTGTTTATCAGACACTTTTTTCCATCCCAGGTGCCAGACAAGAGAGAAACAACTATAGTAATTATATGACAAGCAATAAACTTCCTGGAACTTACAAGGAGGAATCTTGAGCCTTGAGGAACCAGGAAAAATTTTCCAGGAAATAATATCTAAAGTGAGACCTAAATATTTATTGGTTCATGGATGGTTCATGGACTACAACAGCATAAATAAAAGGGAATCAACAGTCAGAACAAAGAGTGTTTCTGGTGAAGGAAATGACACATGCAAAGCGAAGTTTGAATTTTAACATAAACAACAGAGTACCATGAATGATTTTAAACAGGGGATTACCCAATACAAAACATCTTTAGAAGCATAATTCAGACAATGCACTGGGTTGTGGCTAGGCATGAATGAAACCAGAAGAGATACTAGGAAGTGATTGCTGTGGCTTAATTAAGAAATTGCAGTGGCAACTTGGATGGCAGAGAAGCAGCAGCTTAAGGAGCTGTTTAGGAGATAGGATGTGTGTGATTTTGATCAGCAATGTCCCATAAAACCTCCCAAAGCTCCCTGTTACAACAATGTTCAGAGGCAGGGTTTTCAGGAAGTGGTTGGATTATGAGGGCTGTAATCTCACCAATGGATTAATCAGTTAATGTATTCATAGCAGAATAAAATTTTGGGAGAATTGGAAACTGTAAGATATGGAACCAGAAGGCAGTAGGCCCTTGGAGGTCTGTCCTTAAGGAATATAGCTTTAATCTGACCCACCTCCCCATATCTATCTCCCCTTTCCCTCACGTTCATTTCAAATATTAAATGATCAGATTTGTATTACTACATACTCCCCACCTTGATGTTCTGCCTATTCAATGGGGACAAATCATAAGCCAAATTAAATCTTCCCTCTTTTTAATCGATTGTTCAGGTAATTTGTCAAAGCAATGGATATCTTGATAACATAGGACCCATAACTAAGAAAGGACATTGTTGAGGGTACATCCTGTTTTTCAGCTTAGAAGAAGGCATTTAATTTCTGTACAGAAGGCTCATAGGTGGAAAGAATAAAATAAAAGAATGATGTGCAGAAGACCCTACTTCAAATTTGAATGTATTAAACATTTTGTGTCTGTTGGACATCCACACAGAGAAGGGATCATTAGACATGTGGTTGTTGAATATAGAGCAGAACAATACAAAAAAAAAAAAAAAGATCTTCAAGGAGTCTTCATCAGCAAAATGTCAAAGAGTTAAGGACTGGAAACATGACCTTTATATTTCATAATAAAGGTGTCCTCACAGACCTTAGGAGAGAAGTTTTGGTGGGAACCTGAGCCAGCTGCTGGATAATAGGGGAATAAGGATGTGGTAGTGATGGCATATATGGATTTGGGAAGAGGCAACTTGCCACAGTGAGGCAGAAGAAGGTAAAAAGTTTACAGGTGTGAGGGAAGTCTGCATCTTAAAGAAAGATGCACTCAGAAGGAGGAGTTTATGCTGAATTAGTTCACTAAATTTTGAGTTTTAGAAATTCAGCCATACTTTTGCATCAATCAATAATTTACTCCTTTATATTGCTGAAAAATAGTCTACCATATGAACATACTATGACTTTTTACTCAAGCTCCAATTAATAGACATTTGTATTTATTTTGAGTATTTGTCTGTGGTGCACATTTACAGTTTTATCAAGTATTTTCTCTTTTGGTATATTTTAATTTATTTTTCCATGTTATATATCTAGGAGTAAAACTGCTTTTTCACAGAGTCAGTTAAATTTTTTTCATACGATGAATTAAACTTAGTGGTGCTTAACCAATGAATCAAATCCCTGTCTCCTTTTTTTAATTATTTTGAATAATAAAAAAGTAAAAAGTAAGTAAATATAGTTCTAATTTTTTGCATATATGTTGAATTATTCTTATGTAACTCAGTAATTGAGAAATTCAAGAATATAGGGGGAATATTACAGTTTTGTTTAGTTTGTCAACATACAGTTTTTGGTTTTCTATCCCAAAATTAATTTTACAACACCTCTGATGGTGTTTTGATGCTATTTTTAGAATTTTCTATTAGAATGTGTTGACGTGAATTGAGTACCTTTCAATAGCAATACATGCTTAATTTTTACCATATTATTTTCTGGTACATTAACAAGCACTGCAATGATTTAACAATCATTCTCTTGTAGATTTAGTGTCTTGCAAAAAAAAAATAGACTTCTTCGGAAAAGTAGCCTATGTGTAGGCATTTTTAATTCCCTGTCAGGGCCTTTTCTACTGCATTTTCCATGTTAGGCTCAGTTGACACTTATTATCCACCTCACTTGATATTTGATGGTCTTTTGATGCAGTTCTGTGCTCTCATAATTGTCTGGTTACATTTCTGATCAGTGTAGTTTTGAGTTTACAAATCTCTTTGCATTTATTCTGCTTAATATTCATTTCTGCTCATATCATTAATTGTTTAATATTTTTCACATCTTTTCTCTGATGAATAACATACTGACATGTCAACATGACTTTCTTTCAATTTTTTGAGCAGCTTTCATTGAATATGTAGAGTATCAAAAAAAGATATACCTTTAAATGCAAGCAAAATGCTTGACTAAAACAAAAATATATGTGCAGATTAGATGAACTACACTGGGAAAATTAGAACACCTATAGTAATTTGTAGCTCTGTGAACCTCAGCAATTAAAATTTTCAGCCTCAGTTTCCTCTTAAAAATAAAAAGAAAGGAGTAGGTATGTAAAATCTGGTAGAAGAATAAATAAAGCTATTTTATGTAAAATGCTTAGTTTATCTCACACATAGGAATATCTTGGTTTTAAATAAATATTGTTTTACTTATACTGACAATATTCGTAAAACCTTTGAGAAGTTCTGATGTGAGAAGGAGGACATTCAGCATGTGCAGAGATGGAATAAGAATGACTCAGAGATGGAAGAGATGACTCAGAGGAGGTTAAATTACATGAAAGTAATTTCAATATTATTTAAAAGAGAAAACACATTTTTTTTAAAGTAAACATCAGTAGCACAGAACTGGGAGCAGTGTATGACAGCATGGTTAATGTGAATAGAACTAGTAGAAAGAATATATAAGTTTCTCTGGCAAATCAGTTTGCATTCAATGGAGAAAATAAGTGTTGCAAATAAAGAGAGTTGAAGTGTCTTCATTTGATTTTTGAGAAAAGAGGGAAATTTGGAGATTAATTTTTACAGAATAAAAGAAGAGGATTGATTTTCAATTCTTTGGGAAGGTTTTTATGTGTTCGTTTGTGTTTTGGATTACTGGAGTAACAACATAATGGGTATTGTATAAAAAAGTTTATGTCCCATTTATATGATTAGGAGGAATAGAATTCATAGATACAAAGGCATTGGTTTTGTGTTGAGAGCAGTGGAGAAGTACAAGAAAGTAGTGCACTTATCTTTCTCACTTTCTCTGTAGCCAGTCTGAAATAGAAAAAATGTCTTTGCAAGGATGCATTCAGGAAATGCACATAAAGTGAGGGGATGGGGATAAAAAAATAGTTGTTATTTCAAGTGTGGGAATAGTTTGAGATACACGGAAACAATATTAGAAAGACATTCAGTACGTACTTATTGCATGTTGGGTTTATATTTGTCTGATACATAATATTGAAATAAAAAATTATATACATCATAAACACTTTAAAATGAGTGATTGACTCATACATGCTATTCTTTATTCTTAAATAACAAATATACAGCCAGTTTTTGTGGAATATAACCAACTGAGTGAAGTTAACATCTCACATTATTAAATACTATGAAAAACTAAACAAAACAAAACAGTAATGAAATAGAAAACAGTAAAAATATCTAGGTGGCTTACCAATTTAAGTATGGTACCAAAATTATATTCAGAGAATGTTACTATTTCATTTTGATAATACAAAAGAGCAGTTTAGGAATGAAAGTCTTTGTATGGTCTAATACTTTTCTGCCAGGTAAATACTTGCTTACTTGTTAAACTCCATGTTTTTTCTTTTATAAGCAGAGCATTCAAGTTGAACATTGAACTGACAAAGTGGAAATTTTTAGAGTGTCAACCTTGTTCTTTTTCTTAATCACTTCACAATATTATCTCAAATATCTTCCTCAATAAAGTAATAAATTTGAAGTTATTAAAATTTTATTATTAAAAATTTATTGTTTTGGAACCATTATACTAATTCCAAATATGCTTGTTGTGTGAGAACATAATCATAGAGGTTGAATGGTAGTTTAGTAGAAAATAGGAAGAGATTTTCTTAGAGCTGTTTTAAAGGATAATAGCTATATGTATTACGGAAGAGGCTTTCATAGCAAATGTAACAAAAAGATGATAAAATTATAGTTGTTGGAGTCTTCTTGTCAAGAACTAATCTATTCAATTTATTTATATATAATACTAAAATATTTGTATAGATATTTATAGCACATTTATCCTCTTGAAGATAAAATATATCAAAGGAGAAGTTCAGCTAGAATATTTCCCTTATATGCTCCTTTCTCTCCTCCATAGGATAAAAGAGATGCAATACACTAATATTATTTTAACATTCTTAGAATATCTGACTCTGCTTCTTTGATCTGATGCCCTGTTAATAAAATATCTCATAGTATCTTTCCTTTAGTTCTTATTGTATTATTTCTCACTCAATTCATTTTTACCAAACATATGATATTATATGGAAAAGGAAAGTAGATGAGCACTAAACAGCATAATATACATCTATTGATGCATCCAAGGTAACATTATATTTATGGTGCAAGAACACCAAGGAGCATCATTTTATAATAGACAAAGGAAAATGCTTATCAAATATAGTATGTGAGGACTAGAGATATAATTTATGAGAAATAACATGAAGACCATTCTTTTATCTCAAACCTGTTAATGATTGTTAAACTGTGATTATAGGCTTTGGAATTAATTTCAAATAATTGAACACCTCTGAGAATTAGCAAGGGTTCACTATGATTCATTAATATGGATAAAGTACTTCACAGCTAAACAGAAATAAAAATTGCAGCATAACGTGAGCTTTTGAACACTGGCTTCACATTCAATGATTGGAAAAAATGCAGAGACATAATACAGGAAAATTTCATCTTCCCCAGGAAATCCAAACTTTCTCTCCCATTGCTACCATACATATCCAGGTTACCACCACCACCTCTGATCTAAACTCCTTCCCTGGAAGGAGTTTTCTCTGTTTCCATTACTGCCTATGCCCACCCTGTTCTATTCATTATGCTGCAATCAGTGCACTCTTTAATGATAAATCTTATTATGCCATGCACACCATCATGGAATCACTCCATTACTTTTTGTCACATTATAATACATACTTTGAAATTCTGACAAAGAGATAAAGGCAAGAAATAGACATATTCTGACTGCTGTTACTGCTCTTTGTTTCTAGTTACCCTGAGATTCTCCCCTGTCTCACACTAAGGAGTGTGTGGTTTGTATTTATATATTTATTTTTCTGGTAACAGGGAATAAATCCAAGGAAGCATATCCATAAACACTTAGACACATTCCAACCATTCCATCTTTATAAAATTTTGAGACATGGTCTCTCTAATTTGCATAGAGTCTTGAAAGTATAATGCTACTGACTCACCCTCCCAAGCTGTGGGTATTGCACCCATGTGCCACACACATAGATAAGGAATGTTTTTTATCAGCACATTTGTATTGTTCTGTCCATATGAAATGCTCTCAAAGCATTGAGTGTGTTGGTATAGGTATTGATAGTATCCTCTGCCTTCATTCAGGCCTCTATACAAGATATTTTTCACATTATTCAGCCTGGCTTAATACACCTTTCTAAGACCCTTCTATAACCTTATTTAATCTAGTTTTTCAGTGCACTTATTTTTTTACATTTATTTTTATTGTAAACAAATGGGATACATGTTGTTTCTGTTTGTATATAAGAAAAGGCATACAATTTGTGTAATCATATATTTACATAGTGTTTAATTCATTCTGTTATTTTTTCCTTCCCCACACCCCTTCCACCCCTCTGCACAGTCCCTACATCCTCCATTCTTGCCTCCTTCAACCGGCCATTATGTGTCATCATCCATTTATCAGCAAGATCATACGTCCTTTGGTATTTTGAGATTGGCATATTTCACTTAGCATGATATTGTCCAATTTTATCCATTTGCCTGCAAATGCCATAATTTTATTATTCTTTATGGCTGAGTAATATTCCATTGTATATATATATATATATATATATATATATATATATATATATATATATATATATATATATATCACAGTTTCTTTATCCATTCACCAACTGAAGGACATCTAGGTTAGTTCCTCAGTCTAGCTATTGTGAATTGAATGGGTATGAAGATTGATGTGGCTGTATCTCTATAGTATGCTGATTTTAAATCCTTTGGGTATAGGCCAAGGAGTGGGATAGCTGGGGCAAATGGTGGTTCTATTCCAAGCTTTCTGAGGAATCTCCACACTGCTTTCCAGAGTGGCTGCACTAATTAGCAAACCCACCACCAATGTATGAGTGTACTTTTTCTCCACATCCTCGCCAAACCTATTGTTGTTTGTATTCTTAATAATTGCCATTCTAATTGGGGTGAGATGGAATCTTAGGGTAGTTTTGATTTGCATTTCTCTTATTACTGGAGATGTTGAACATTTTTTCATGTGTCTGTTGATTACTTGTAAATCTTCTATGAAATTTTGGTTCATTTCCTTAGCCCATTTGTTGATTGGATTATATGTATTCTTAGTGTAGAGTTTTTGAGTTTTTAATATTTCTGAAAATTGGGCTCCATTTGAAGTATGAGTGGCAAAGATTTTCTTCCACTGGGAGTCCTGTTAAGGAAGTCTGATCCTAAGCCGACATGTTGAAGATTTGGACCTACTTTTTCTTCTATAAGATGAAGGGTGTCTGGTCTGATTCTGAGGTCCTTGATCCATTTTGAGTTGAGTTTTGTGCAGGGTGAGAGATATGGGTTTAATTTCATTCTGCTGCATATTGATTTCCAGTTGTTTGCACCATATGTTGAAGAGACTACCTTTTCTCCATTGCATATTCTTGGTCCCTTTATCTAGTATGAGTAAATTGTTTTCATTTAGGTTTGTGTTCATGTTCTCTATTCTGTACCATTGATCTACCTGCCTATTTTGGTACCAAAACCATGCCGTTTTCATTAGTATTACATTTTAGTATAGTTGAAGTTCTGGTATTGTGATACCCCCTGCTTCACTCTTCCTGCTAAGGATTGCCTTAGCTATTCTGGGTCTCTTATTCTTCCCTATGAATTTCATGTTTGTTTGCCCTATTTCTGTAAGGTACATCATTGGGATTTTAATTGGATTTTCATTGAATCTGCATAGCACTTTTGGTAGTATGGCCATTTTGACAATATTAATTCTGCCTATCCAAGAACATGGGAGATCTTTCCATCTTCTAAGGTCTTTCTCAATTTCTTGCATCAATGTTTTGTAGTTTTCTGTAGAGATATTTTACCTCTTTAGTTAGATTGATTCCTAAATATTTTTTTGAGGCTATTGCAAATGGAGTTGTTTTCCTAATTTCCCTTTCAGATGTTTCATCGCTTGTATATAAAAATGCTTTAAATTTATGTGTTTTGATGTTATAGCCTGCTATTTTGCTGAATTTATTGATAAGGTCTAGAATTTTTGTGGAGGAGTGTTTTGGATCCTCTAAATATAGAATCATGTCATCAGCAAATAATGACAGATTAAGTTCCTCTTTTCCTACTCATATTCCTTAAATTTCTTTCGACTGTCTAATTGTTCTGGTTAGTATTTCAACAATGATGTTGAATAGAAGTAGTGAAAGAGAATATCCCTGTCTTGTTCCTTTTTTTAAAGGGAATGTTTTCAGTTTTTTCTAGTAAGAATGATGCTGGCCTTACGCTTAGCGTAAATAGCCTTTACAATGTTCAGGTGCATTCCTACTATCCTTATTTTTTTCTAGTGATTTGAGCATGAAGGGGTGTTGTATTTTGTTGAATGCATTTTCTGCATCAATTGAAATAGACATATTATTTTTATCCTTAAGTCTATAGACATGATGGATTATGTTTATTGATTTACAGATGTTAAACCATCCTTGCATTCCAGGGATACATCCCTATTGATCGGGGTGCACTATTTTCTTAATATGTTTTTGGATGAAAACATATTTTTTAACAGTATTAAAAATTATATTTTTAATACTTATAATTATATTTTATATTGTAATTATATTTTATATTATAATACTTATAATTATATTTTATATTATGTTTTTTAACATATTTTTAACAGTATTTTGTTAAGGATCTTTTGCATCTATATTCATGAAGGATATTAGTCTAAAATTTTATTTCCTTGATGCTTCTTTGCCTGGTTTGTTTATGAGTTAGCTTCATAGAATGAGTTTGGTAGGGTATCCGTCTTTTCTATTTCCTGGAATACTTTGAGAAGTATTGGAAAGAGTTCTTTAAAGGTCTTGTAGAACTTGTCTGAGAATCTGTCTGGTCCTGGGCTATTCTTGCATTGTAGGTTTTTAATGGCTTCTTCTATTTTATCGCTTGATCTTGATCAGTTTATATTGTGTATGTTCTCCTAGTTCAGTTTGGGAGGAGCATGTGTTTCTAGAAATTTGTCAATGTCCTCGGTAGTTTCTCTTTTTTTGAATATAGATTTTTAAAGTATCTTCTCATTATGTTATATATCTCAGTTGTGTCTGTCATGATATTTTCTTATTCATCACAAATTTTAGTAATTTGAGTTTTCTCTTTTCTTCTCTTTCTTAGTGTGTTTAAGGATTTGTCTATTTTCTTTACTTTTTCAAAGAAACAAGTGTTTGTTTTGTCAATTTTTTGAATTGTTTCTTTTGTTTCAATTTCATTGATTTCAACTCTGATTTTATTACTTTTGCTGTTATTCTCTTCTTTTTCTAGGGCTTTGAGCTGTAATGTTAGGTCATTTAGTTGTTAACTTTTCATTCTTTTCTTGAATGCACTCCATGCAATTAATTTTCCTCCTAGTACTGCTTTCATAATGTATGAGAGATTTTGATACATTGTATCATCATTCTCATTGCCCTATAAGAATTTTTTTATCTCCTCCCTGATTTTTTTTGTTTTCCATATTTCATTCTATAGCATATTATTTAGACTTCAAGTGTTGGAGTATTTTCTCTTTTTTATTTTGTCATTGATTTTTACTCTCATTCCACTATGATCTGATAGAACACAAGGCAGTATCTCTATTTTTTTTTTTTCATTTTCTAAGAGCTGCTTTGTGGCATAATATATGGTCTATTTTCAAGTAGGTTCTATTTGCTGCTGAGAAGAAAGTGAATTTGCTCATTGATGGTATATTGAATATTCTGTATATGTCTATTAAGGTCATGTTATTGATTATGTTACTGATTTTTATGTTTTTTTGTTTGGTTTTCCTTTGGAAGATGTATCCTGTGAAGACAGTGGTGTATTAAACTCACCCAGAATTATTGTGTGCTGGTCTATTTGATGCCTGAAGTTGACAAGGATTTGTTTGATGTACAGGGATACACCATTGTTTGGGCCATAAATATTTACTATTGTTATGTCTTGCTGATTTATGATTCCCTTAAGCAGTATGAAATGTTCTTCTTTATCCCTTCTGACTAACTTTGGCTTGAAGTCCACTTTATCTGATATAAAGATGGAACCCCCGTGTTTTTACTGAGTCCATGAACATGGTAGGTTCTTTCCCATCCTTTCACAGTTAGTCTGTGGATGTCTTTTTCTATGAGATGAGTCTCTTGCAGGCAGCATATTGTTGGGCCTTTCTTTTTCATCCATTCTGCCAGTCTATGTCTTTTGATTGATAAGTTTTAGGCCATTAACATTCAGGGTTTTATTGAGATATGACTTGTATTCCCAGTCATTTGGGCTTATTTTTAGTTTTTAATTTGGCTTGGTTTCTCCTTTAAGTGGATTTTTCTCTAAGGTATTTCCTCCCTTTGTTAACCTACATTGTTGTTTTTCGTTTCCTTCTCATGAAATATTTTGTTGAGAACATTCTTTAGTGAGGCTTTCTTTTCTTTTCTTTTCTTTTTTTTTCTTTTTTGCACTTTTTTTTTTTTTTTTTTTTTTGGTGCTGGGGATTGAACCCAGGGCCTTGTGCTTGCAAGGCAAGCATTCTACCAACTGAGCTATACCCCCAGCCCTAGTGCAGGCTTTCTATTTGTAAATTTTTATAACTTTTGTTTATCATGGAAGGATTTTATTTCACCTTCAAATCTGAAGGTCGATTTAATGGGTATAGGATTTTTGTTTTGTAGCCATGTTCTTTCACAGCTTGAAATATGTTCCAGGCTCTTCAAGCTTTTAGAGTCTGGGTTGAGAAGTCTGTGGCTGTATGTATTGTTTTCCCCCTATATGTAATTTGATGCTTTTCTCTCCTGGCCTTCAAAATCCTATCTTTATTTTGAATGTTAGGCATTTTCATTATAGTATGTCTTGGTTTGGATCTGTTGTAATTTTGTTCATTTGGTGTTCTCTAAGCCTCTTGTATTTGATTTTCCATTTCATTCTTCAGGTTTGGAAAATTTTCTGATATTATTTAATTGAATATGTTGTTTATTTCTTTGGTTTGTATCTCTGTGCTTTCTTCAACACCAATAATTCTTAAATTTGTTCTTTTCTTGATGTTCCATAGTTCCTGGAGATTCTGCTCATGATTTCTTACCATCTTCTCTGTTTGGGCATCTTTATTTTCAAGATTAAATATTTTGTCTTCATCGTCTGGGGTTCTGTCATCCAAGTGGTCTAGTCTTTTGGTGATACTTTCCATTGACTTTTTATTTGGTTTATTGTCTCCTTCATTTCAAGGATTTCTGGTTTTTCTTTTTTTAAATCTCTATCTCTTTGTTGAAATGATCTTTTGCTTCCTGCAGTTGCTTTTTCAACTGCTTATAGGTATTATAATTCATTATCTCTTCCTTTGCTTCATGAATCATTTTAATCATGTATAATTTGAAGTCCTTTTCTGACCTTCCTTCTAACATACTGTCATTGAATTCTATTAATATAGAATGTAGATTTGTTTGGATCATTTTCTTCCCTTGTTTTTTCATGTTGTTCATGTATCTTCCCCTCTAGCAATGCAGATCTGGGGTATTGCAGATTCCCACCTATAGGCTTATAGTGGGCCTATAGTTTTCTAAAACCTTTTCTTTAAGAGGGAGAGCAATATTAGGAGAGCCTAATTCAGACTGTATGCAACACTAGATCAAATAGCCCCTATGAGAACATTAACAACATTGTCATAATAAACAGAATGAGTTCAAATATCTGCAGTATAACAAACAGATTTACAATACGGTTTGCAGTTTCTAATGGAGGACAAATAGAATTCAGAGGGATGTAGGATGTAGCTGTTAGTGGGATAAGAAAAGAATATACAGAAATTGTAGATGATAGAAAGAGTTGAGAGTATAATCAAAAGAAATTGGATGTTAGCATGCAAAAAGGGAGAAAAAGACTCTGAGGAACAGGTAAACAGAAGGAAAAGAGAGCAAGAAAAGTGAAGAAATAAAAAATTAAAACTGTTCAATAAGGAGAAAAAAGAAAATCTACATTATAACAGTCATATAGTATTTAAACTTCCCAGTCTTAAGTAGCCTGATATATGAGAGGTACCTGACAATGAGCTTCAAGACTCCAGCAGGAATCTTAGTATGGGATTTGCCCCACCTGAAGACTACAGCTTCCAGGATTATCCAAGATGACTGCTCTGGTTTCCAAATGTGTTGGCAAATAGGGAGCTGCAGCTCACGGTGTGAATGTGGTTCGCTGGAGGTCCTGGAGGTGGGGGTGCAGTTTTTCAGACAGGGTTCATGGAGTTCAGGGTGTTTGGTGTGATTGTGGAATCCTGGAGGCAAGGTGCAATCAGTCAGTCTGGGGTCCCGGTGTAGTCAGTTTTTCTGGCAGTCCTGGCAGCAGGGAGCAGTCAGTCATTGTGAGGGCCTCAGAGGCAGGGAGTGATCGGTCAGGCTGAGAGATCCTGGAGACGGGGCTTAGTCAGTCTGGCCAGTGGTCCTACAGGGCCTGGCTTCTGTATCAAAATGACAGCAGTCACGTGTAATCAAACCTGCAGGTACTATAACAGTGAACTTCCAGGCAACAGAAGGGAGAAGGTGCTCCACTGGTGTTCTGCGATCAGTTTGCTGACTCTTGTCCGATGATCGGGAGGTGAAACTTATGCGGTGGGTCATGGATAGTTGTAAGGCAGGCGATGGACAGGCAAGAGGCAGGCAATTGGTGAAAGATAGGTGCCTGACAGTGAACGATCTTCTCTCTAAAAAGGCATCTCCACACACTTAGCAAGACCTGTCTTTAAATAAAAAGTAGAAAGGGCTGAAATGTACCTCAGTAGTTAAGTGACACTTTGGGCTAAATTTCTGGTTAACCATCCCCTCTGAATTTAAATAATCTTCTTTAAATTTTTGTCTAATTTGAAATGGTTGTCCAGGTACTTCTACATTATGAAAAATATTACATAAACTCCCAATAGCTTGTTTTGGGTCTGATAATATAGCTCAGTGGTAGAGTGCTTGCCTAGTATACATGAGAACTTTGGTTTGGTATTCAGCACTACAGAAAGAAAAAAATGCATTGCTTTGATTTTGGCTTTCAATTAATTAATATAATATTGGGAATTATGATCATCTATGAACATAAAACTTACAAGTTTTTAAACTATTGAGAACTGAAGAAAAATAAAAATATGAGATAAATTATTTTTGTATTGAAACTAATGAAATAATTATTTCTAATACTGTTGGATACTTTAGATGAATTTATTTAATTAACTGAAAATTTGTCTAATTTTACATATATGAATTTGCCAATGAAATATACAGGTGTAGGTTATATGAGTTTTGTATATAGAAATTTTCAATTAAGTTATTATTTATGATATTATGAAGTATGGAATATTCTCAAATCAGTGTCTCATGAACTTACATAAAGTAATATACAATGCAGCCTATTGTTGAAGTCAAATTTGGAACTAAACCATTAATTTTGTTCTAAAAATAATGAAAGGTTATTACATAATGAAAGGTTTACATAATGAAAGGTTATTGTGTATATATATTTGTGTGTGAACAACTTATCACTCAAACCATCCACAAATAGTCTTTATTTCACTGAGTTGAACATTACTAGCATCTATAATATCAGTGATGACACTAGGTAAATTTATTTATATGTGTTTGAAGTAAAAATTAATACTTCCTTATATTTCCCCATTCTCAGGATTATCTAAGAAGACAGTTTCCCATTTTTTGAAATAAGCCTCCTTCTGCCTACGTTGAAAAGTTTTATTGTACCAATGTGCTCTCTCCCTCTGGATTCAAACCACTTTATCTATCTATGATCTATCTCTGTATCTATGTATCTATTTATTTATCTATCTATCTATCTATCTATCATCTATTTCTAGTACTGGGGATTTAAGCAGTGGCACTTATCCACTGAGCCACATCCCTAGTCCTTTTAATAATCTATTTTGAGCCAGGATAAATTAGATAGCTAATTTACTTACTGTCTCACTAAGTTATGGAGGCTGGCTTTGAACTTGTGATCCCCCTTACTCTGCCTCTTCAATGGCTTGAATTATAGGTGGTTGCCACTAGTTGCTGGCTCTAACCACTTTCTCTGTGTTTCAAATGTGCCCTCATCTCTTGGAGTCTTTTCTCTCTATCACTTGCACATTTAGGTCATAGGAACCTCAAAACAGCCAGGCTGGTCCTGGATGAATCCAAGATGCCCTTGACTATAAGAAAGATAATGTCCTACTTCTACTAACTAAAACATAAAATTACTGATTTCTGAGTTAGAACACATCATCCAAATATGTGGATAAGTTTGGTGGTTAATGCACACCACAGTGTTAAGAAATGTACAGTGTATTCTCTGCTTTTCTTTTTGGATTCACTACAAAGATCCTGAGAGCTTTTCATTTACACATCATGTTCAACACTGAATCTTTCATTGGGAACTAAGGGACTAAACAAGTTCCAGTATATGATAAATATTTCTGGACCTATAAAGACCTCACATTAAAGTTGAAGTACATTAGAATGGGTTAAGGAAGAGTCAATTCTAGTGAGAAAATCATTAGCAATATCATTATGGGAATAGCTTTCTACCTCCTATCACCTGATGACAACAGAATTCCTTACAATAAGAGAAAGATTAAGAAATATTTTTTTTTTAAAAAAGATGCTTATTTTTTTTTTCTTTTTTGGTAAGGTAAAGAAGAATAGTGCTTTGATATTTGAAGCAATTGATTTGTTCATTTAACTTTGATACTTTCTTGATATTGAAAACAGTTTAACTCTTCAATCAGGACCATTACTCAATTTTTCCACATAAATATTTGTATGTTGCATATGCATGGGATAGAAATTACCAATGAGCTACCGTGAATTAAATTTCAAAAACCACGTTATTTACTTTAGACATGGTTTTAGAATATGTCATCATAGTTCTACTTGTTGGTACAGAATTTTTGGAAATAGCCTTATGCCATAATTTATATACCCTGCTTAATTATCATCATGTATTCTGAGGTCAATCATTGTGTTTACTATATCATTCTTTAGTCATCCACAAGAAACAGAACATAATCATAAACTAGTAGTTATATTAATGTAATTGACAACAATGTAATAAAATTACATTTAATTACTTTGATAATTTAGAGAAAAATCTCTAAATTGTGGATGTTTGCATGTTTTTGTATCAAACTTCATTAAATAATAATAAAATATATATAAAAGAAAACTAAGTACTGTAGAACACAACAGTTTCTGATAGTACCCATAAAACCACTCTGGATACAGGGAATCTGCTTTTTATGAAGCAGAAGATCAGAGTGACTTCCCTTGAGGGAGAGGGAGAGCAAGAGGGAGAGGGAGGCAGAGGTCATTAGGTCCAAGGAAAGGTTACACTGGAAACACAGGAAGTCCTGAGGGCCCCACACACTTTCTAAGGACTTAGTAGCAAAAACAGGTGTGCCTGCCACTCCTCCTAGGTCATTATGATATCACAAACTGTATGAGAGTTAAGGAGAAAGGCTGGGCAGGGCACCACATACTGATGGACACTGTTCCCAGACCACCATGGAGAGAGGACACTGGGGAGCAGAGGATGAATGGAAGATCTCATAAGGCCTTAGATTAGCACCAAGGTCAAGTGGAAGTCACCTATTAGTGCTCAGTCTTCTATGTTACTTTTTTCTGCATCCTCTAATCATTCCTTGCTCATTCTACTCTGAGTTCTGTGGGTGAGGGCTCCTCTCTTGACAGTGTTCAGCATTCTCTGGGTCCTGCCCTTAATCTCCCTTCACACACCATTGCTCAAAGTCATCTGTGTCCTGTGGGTGAGCATCCCATTTCCACCAGTGCTCAGTTTCCTCTGGGTATTATGAGTATACAAATTTCAACTATGAGTGCTCACTCTCCAATGAGTCCTAGCAACCTGGTTCAATAGTGAACTCTCTGGGTGAGCCTCTTTCCTTCTAATGTCAGTACACCATCTCTGGCCTTGCCTGCATATCTAGTCAAACAAGACTGTGGAAACTTGGAGAGATGAGGATATGTCCTCTTTCCAAGATCCTTAATAGACTTTGGTGCCTCTGTGCAGAGAAGATCCTCACCAAAGCTTGAAAACAGAAGACAATTTTTATGGATATTAATTGGAATAGCACTGAGGACCTCATTCCACCAACTCCACACCTTTACTCAAGGGGACAAACTCTTATGAGTGATGTAACATGTTCGGGATTTCTAAAATTCCTCTGAGCAGTGGATGGAAAGCATATATTTCAGTGTTTTTAGGATCTTCTCTGGTAGGTCACTGTCTACTCTTGTTTGAAAAGAAAGGAAACCTCCTAGGAATGCTGACTTGTGAATAATGCACACATTCAAGTGACAGTGTGAAATGTGACCAAGTACAACTTTTTCATCATCATGGGGGAGTTTTTCAGACCTTTGAAGTAGGACCATTACAACCACACCTGAGATCGTTGATACAATGGCACCATGGATAATCTCAAAAAGGTTCCAAATCTGAGTAGGTGAGATCTCCTCTCTCCAAATACTCTATCTCCTATGGATACTGTAGTCAAGCACCCCTCATCTATATTTGCTCTGTCTTCTCTGTTCTCTGCCCCAACTCTCCTCTCAATCAACGTTGCTTAGCATCTTCTGAATCTTCTGGGTGAGTACCCATCTCCCACCAGTGCTCAATCTCATCTTTGCTAAGGATACTCTCAGTTATTTGGGTGACACCCCTCACTCATTAGTGCTCTGATTCTACTGGGAACTCATGGTGCTATCTCCTCCTAACATGTCTCTGCCTTCTTTTTTTTAAGCTGCTCCATTTTGCCTAACCTGTCTTTACTAAGTCTCCTTTGGGTCCTTCGGTGAGCTCCCCTCACATAAAAGTTCTCAGTATCCTCTGTTTCCTTTGTCAGAGTTCCCTAACCATTCTATGCTCAATCCTTTCTGGGTCCTATTGGTGAGTGCTCTTCAACTTACAGTGCTCAGTCTTCTTTCTTCTCCCAGGTTCTCCAAGGTAATCCTCCTCAGACTTGTCTGGGTCCTGTGGGTGAGTGCCACTCACCTGGCAGTGCTCAGTCTTCTCAGGGTCTTATGCTTATTATCCCTTCACACACCACAGCTCAGGATCATCTGAATCTTGTGGTGAGGGCGCTTAACACAGGTGTTTACTTTTCCCTGAATATTGTTTTGGAGTACCACTTACCTTCCAGTACTCTGTCTTTTCTGTGTCCTCTGGGGAGTGCTTCTCATCCAGCACTGCTCAGTGTACTCTGAGATATCTGGTTTAGCACACCTCACCCAGCAGTGCTCAGTCTGTGTCATGTGCTAACCAATCTTATCTCAACCTCCTCTGGATCATTGTTGTGACCCTAGATAGCCTAACATTGCTTAGGCTTTTCTGGGTCCTGTCTTCACCACATGGACTCGCACATTTCTCAGGGTATTCTGAGTACTGTGGGTGAGCACACCTATCCCACCAGTGTTCAGTCTTCTCTAGGTCCTGTCTTAATTTTACCCCTGCACCATTGTTAAGGTCCTCTGAGTCCTCTGGGTTAGTGCCCCTCTCCCACTAGTGGCCAGTCTTCTCTGGGTCCTGCCATAAATCTCCCTTCATGTATATATACTCAAGGTACTCTGAGTTTTGTGGGTGAGAGTCCCTCACTTACTAGTGCTCTGATTCCACTGGATGCTCTTGATGATGCTCTCTTGTAACATAGCTCAGTTTTCATTTTTTAAGCAACTGAATTCACCTAACCTGTTCTTACTCAGTCTCCTTTGGTCCTGTGATTAAGCACCCCTCACCTAACAGTACTCAGTCTTCTCTCTCTTTTTTCTGCTTTCCCTAACAATTCCTTCCTCATTCTTCTCTTAGTTCTTTTTGTGAGTACCCACAGTTTAGAGTGCTCACTCTTCTCCCTGT
Organism: Sciurus vulgaris; assembly: GCF_902686455.1. NCBI lineage: Eukaryota > Metazoa > Chordata > Mammalia > Rodentia > Sciuridae > Sciurus > Sciurus vulgaris. The sequence continues at coordinate 5,475,140 of NW_027632954.1, read as the reverse complement.
CCTGTTCCAGGCTCCCAAAGGCAAACCTTTCTCAAACTTCTCTAGTTCCTGTGTGAGCACAACTCTCCTGACAGTGTTCAGTCTTCTCTAGGTCCTATACTTAATGTCACTTCATAAACCAATGTTCAGTGTCATCTGAGTTCTGTGGTGAGAACCACTCACACACAGGTATGTAGTTTTTCCTGAAACTTATTTTGGAGTCTCCCTTATCTTACAGTTCTCTCTTCTCCATTTCCTCCGGGTGATCTTCCCTCATCTAGCAGTGTTCAGTACACTCTGGGATCCTGGTTGGATGCCCCTCACCCAGCAGAACTCAGTGTTCTCTGTGACATCTCAAAAATACGCCTAATCAATCTTATCTCAGCCTGCTCTGGCTCCAGAGTATGGTCATAAGTAGTCTAACATTGCTTACCCTTTTCTGGATTTTCTCTTAACCTTGCCTATGCCAACATTGCTCATGATCTTCAGAGTCCTCTGGGTGATCACCCCCCTCTCCCACCAGTGCTCAGTTTTCTCTGGGTCTTACCCTAATCACCCCCATCCACCATTGCTTGTTGTACTCTGAGTCCTGTGGATGATCGTCCCTCTCCTACCATTGCTCAGGTTTCTCTGTTTAAATACAGTTATTTATTAAAAACAATCAGCAAGTTCTTCAAGTTAACTACCAGGGAATGTCCTTCATATCTTCCTTTTCCTAAACCTTTAAATCACTTGAACTCAGGGGCAGTGCCAGCACTGTGGCTCTGGACTTGTGGAAGCAACCATGAAGGCACAAGAAGAAGGGAAAGGGGCAGAGGGTTACAGAGGCAATTTGCAGGCCCTGCTTGCTGTGTAGCCTGCACTTTTGTGGTGATTATGGCCCCCAACCCTGGAAATCCAACCTCATGACAAAAAAAAAAAAAAAAAAATTTTAACCTCTTTGAGCTTCTAAGGAGATCAGCTGGGGCAGTGTGCAGAAGGCACTTGGTGTCCACTTCTCACCTGGTGTCACCTATTTACTGCACCCACCCTGAACCATATGCACTCACATAGCATCACAACTTACTCTACCTGAGGGGGTAATTTCCTCAACCAGCCAGAGTGCACCATGAAGCCCGATTCCAGGCTACCATCTTGGGCCAAAATGAGTCCAAAGATAAAGGTAAGAATGGGTTTAGGAGGTGGAAGCCACCCCTAACTGCACATGCTCTTGCATCCTGAGAACATGTCTTCCACCTGACCCCAGGCCAGTGGTCCCTTTTGCAGATTGAGAAGCTTCCAGTCCTGCAGAAATATGTAGGCAACAATGACAAGGTGGTGGAAGAAAGTTGATGCCTGCCAGGTGGAATGAATGTAATGGCCTGTGTCCCTCAATGGCAGGTGGAGTATTTATAAATGGTAGACCATGAGGAGAACCAAAGGCAGTTTGATTTTTTATTAATTCCCAAAATTTTGAGCTTCAGCTTGTGAAGATCTCACTCCAATCACAGAAAGTTCACCCACTCCTGTTTGTAAAACCAAATCTTCTTCCTAACTCTGCCTCTCCCAAGCACTCTAGGGGGGTTCAAAGCCTGCTCCCTTCTCTAACTTTCTTCAATATCCAGCGTGAATCTGGATAGAATGCAATGCCAGAATGTGTCCTTGAGACTAGTGAACTCAACATTTTCTGAAGGTAATCATCACCAAAAATCTGGCTTTTAATTTCTGACTTGACTGGGTTCCAGGATTCCCATAGATATCTAAACCCAGGTATGCAAATGTTCTTTTTAGGAAATGGCATATAACCTATGCACACCCATCTGTGTACTGTAAACCATCTCTAGATTGCCTATGATACCCAGTCAAATGTAAATGTTTTGGAAAATGTTACAAAGTAAGACTAAAAAAATGTATGTTTATTTAGTATAGATAGACCCTGTGAATATAATCATCCGTTTGTTTTAATATGAGGTTGTGAAACCTACAGATTTAGAGGGTTACCTTCAGCTTTCATACCAGAGAGACATAATGTCTAAATATTAAAATTTGGTTAAATCAGGAGGGGCCACCTCAGTCTAAGGGAAGTAGGGTTAAATTACTTCTCACCCCAGTGTTATGGGTGAGGCAGTATACTTTTACCACTTAAATGACATAATAACAAATTGCTGAAAGTAGGTGGGGATATTTCTGTTAAAGTGGATAAGAATATGTAAGATAAAACTGAACATTCTTTAGATTGTTGTAAGTGAAGCTTAATGGCCAATTCTGGTAGGAGTTCAGAATAACAGTATTGATATATTAATAGAGGACCATGATCAGAAAAGACAGGACTCAAGAGGGTTCAGAATAGGTGGATTCTATTGGTAGTTGGAATAGAGGTTATATTTGTTATGCTCTGACTGTGAAGTGGTCTGCATTTTCCCTATGTCTGGAGACTTTCTATGAGGCTGATTTCGAAAGCAATGGAGTTCTTATTCTTATGGAAGAAATGTGTAGGCAGCATAGCATTTAGGATGTGGCAAATATATTGTGAATTCTTTTAGCCAAATTTATTGTGAAAATCAGGAGGAGAAAGCAGAGCAGAAAGATATTAAAAACATGGAATTGAGAGGCAATTTTAAAATTATGTATAAGGACATTGCAGTTGTTAAAGATATTACTACCACTAAAGGAATGCTAAGAACTATGCCTAAAACTGATGAGAATGGTGGCTTGAGAGCAATTCAAGATCCAAAAATACCACCTCCATTTCAAGCTTAAGGGAGTGAAATTGAAACTCTGTTGATAAGGTATGAGTGAGGCATACTTCTTGCACAAGGTAACCTAGAAAGTTTTTACATTGTGCTCAACTACTAAGGCCTTCAGGGGTTATTGCAGAAAAGGCCCTGGAAGGTCAGGCTACTATTCAAGATGGCAGCAGACTTTGGAATCAACCACAAGTTGCTGGTTCTGCAGGAATGCAGAATGCTGGAGGTAGAGTGTCAGGGAAACTTCCACCAAGATTTCAAAGGAAGACCTTGGATGCCAGGCAATGTGCAGCACAGTTGGAATTCCTGCAGGCAGCCCCTGAGAAGATAAACTGTGGAGATGTCAGGAGATAGTCAAAGATGCAGGGGAGATCTCTGTGATTAAGAAATGCCAGAAACATGGGATGTTGTCTTAGGAAACCCGCAGTTATAGGAGAGTGACAAGCCAACAGAAGGTCAATTGAGCTGCAAAATACATGGCCATAGGGGTGGAGCTACACATGACCCTTGTGGAAAACATCACAATGCCATATAAACAAGATTCTGGATATGTAGCTAAAGAACATGATTGTCCAACTGGATTTCAGTTCTGCTTTGTTCCCGCTCCTTCTTTCTATGCCCATAGTTTTGTAAATGGAAATGTTTACTCAGAACATTTATTTGATGGATATTTGTAATTCCTTTTGCTTTAACAGGAGCTCACAATGTGGGATTGCTTTGAGTTTCAAAGACTTTGAACTTGAATTTAGTATTCTTGAAACTCGTGGGACAATGAGGACTCTTGGAAATAAACTAAATGTATTTTGCATTGTCAGATGGCTGTGAATTTTTGGGAACCATGGGTCAAATATCATGGTTTGGATGTGAGATATCCTCCAAAAGTTGACATTTGAGATAATGCAAGAAAGTTCAGAGCAGAAATGATTGAGTTTTGAGAATCTTATTCTGTTATTAAATCTTCTAATAGGGATTAATTCAGTGGTAATGGAAGTGGTAGGGTGTAGCTGGAGGTGACTGGAACTCTAGTGTGGCTTTGGAATACATATATTTTATCTGGAGAGTGGAGAGTCTCTTTCTCTTTCTCTGCTTTCTGATAGCAATGTGCGATATTTGCCTCTGCCACACTCTTCCACCATGATGTTCTGCCTTACCCCAAACCTCAGGAAATGGAGCCAGTCTTCTATTGGCTAAAACCTCTGAAATCATGAGCCCTCAAATAAATTTTTCCTCCTTTAAAAATGTTCTGGTCAGATCTTCTAGTCACAGGAACAAAATAGCTTGCCAAAGCAATCATGTTTATCAGAACACTTGACAAATCCTAGAATTATTCACAAAAGATTTATTATTTGGACTCGCAGTGACTGCATTGGAGCTCCAGGTGGCTGCTCAGAGGAGAAGGCGAGTGGTGAGTTGTTTGGACTTAAAGTGACAGCGCCTGAACACAGGGGGGCTGCCTGGATGGGAAGCACGGTGGGTCGCTTGGTCTCAAGTGGCCGCACCAGAGCTGCGGGCGGTTGCCCAGAGGACCCGTGCAGCGGGTCACGTGGATTCAGAGCCACTCAGAGCGATCGCTCCTGAACATCCGGGGGGTTATCTGGAGAGGGAGGAGGAACGGGGAGTGTCACTTTGACTCGAAGTGATTGATTGCCCAGGGCTACAGGTCGTTGGTGGGTGGAGGAGGCACAAAGTGAGTTTCTTGGACTCCTAGTGACCGTACTGGAATACTGGGCGGCTGTCTGGAGGAAGAGGCGTGTGGCGGGTCTCTGGGTCTCAGAACGATTGTATGAAGCCCCAGGTGGCTGCTCAGAGGAGGGGCCACATAGCCAGGCAATTAGAAGCAGAGCAGGGTCCCAGGATCTAGGAGGCTTCTGGGTGGAAGAGCTACACAGAGACAGGCTTAGGGCAGAGCGAAGGTTCCAGGCCTGCGGGCAGATTTTCTGAGGAGGGGCAGCCCAAGGAGATTCATCTGCGAAGGGTGAGGCTCCCAGGCCCAGAAGGTAGGGCTGGGCCCCTGGGAAATTTGCAGAGGAAGGCAGCACAGCACAGGCGGTAGCTGTAAATTGAGGGGAACCTCTAGGAGGGAATTGACCAGTGAACCTCCCCAAAGGGTGAGAATTCCCTGCCGGGTGAGGTTTCCCCACAAGGACGGTAAAACCAGAGACTCAGGCCCAAACAGGCCTTGCCTCAGCCCGCAGCCTAGGTCCCATTTGGATGACCATTGGTCAAAAAGTGGAGGCACCTCTGCACACTAGCAGGGATTATACCCCATCTGAAGGCCAACACTCCTAGAGAGTCAGCTTCCTTCTGGAGCACTGCATTATCAACTTCCTCCAAGACTTCAGCCTACTGAAGGCTAAGGGGGGATATATAGAGAAATCTTCAGGGACACTGTAAGTCAATAGAGGAAATCTGCAATATCTCAGCGGTCCACTGATACCTGAACAATATGAGACAACAAGGAAAGAAAATACTGCAAACAAATCTAGATGTTACTTCAATAAAACCCAATGACAGCATGGCAGAAGAAATGACAGAAAAGGAGTTCAGAATGTTCATAATTAAAATGATCAGAGAAGCAAACAATGAGATGAAAGAGCAAATGCACTCACTGAATGATGAGATGAAAGAGCAAATGCAGGCATTGAATGATCGCACCAATCGACACTTAAAAGAACAAATACAGGAAGCAAAAGATCATTTCAATAAAGAGTTAGAGATATTGAAAAAAACAAACAAACAGAAATCCTAGACGTGAAGGAAACAATAAACCAAATTAAGAACTCCATAGAAAGCATATCCAGTAGGATAGAACACCTGGAAGACAGAACCTCAGACATTGAAGATAAAATATTTAACCTTGACAACAAAGTTGAACAACAGAGAAGATGATAAGAAATCATGAACAGAATCTACAAGAACTATGGGATATCATGAAAAGGCCAAATTTAAGAATTATTGGGATTGAGGAAGGCCTAGAGAAACAAGCCAAAGGAATGAACAATTTATTCAATGAAATAATATCAAAAAATTTCCCATATCTGAAGAATGAAATGGAAAACCAAGTTCAAGAGGCTTATAGGACTCCAAATACACAAAATTACAACAACCCACACCAAGGCACATTATAATGAAAATATCTAACATACAAAATAAAGACAGAATTTTAAAGGCCACGAGGGAAAAGAACCAAATTACATTCAGGGGGAAACCAATACGGATTTCAGCAGATTTTTCAATCCAGACCCTAAAAGTTAGAAGGGCCTGGAACAACATTTTTCAAGCCCTGAAAGAAAATGGATGCCAACCAAGAATCTTATACCCAGCAAAACTTACCTTCAAAATTGACGATGAAATAAAATCCTTCCATGATAAACAAAAGCTAAAAGAATTTACAAAAAGAAAGCCAGCATTACAGAACATTCTCAGCAAAATATTCGATGAGGAAGAGATGAAAAAAAAAGAAATGAATCAGCAAAGGGAGGAATTATCCTAAAGGAATTGTCAAATAAAGGAGGAAACAAGCTGTGTCAAACAAATAAATAAATAAAACTTAAAAAATGAACCAAAAGACCGGGAAACCAAATCATATCTCTATAATAACCCTGAATGTTAATGGCCTGAATTCATCAATCAAAAGACTTAGACTGGCAGACTAGATTAAAAAGAAAGATCCAACAATATGTTGACTCCAAGAGACTCACCTCATAGAAAAAGATACCCATAGACTAAAGGTGAAAGGATGGGGAAAAATATACCATGCACATGGACTCAGCAAAAAAGCTGGAGTATCCATCCTCATTTCAGATAATGTGGACTTCAAGCCAAAGTTAGTCAGAAGGAATAAAGAAGGTCATTTCATACTGCTTGAGGGAAGCATAAATCAGCAAGATATAGCAATCATAAACATCTATGCCCCAAACAGTGGCTCATCCATGTATGTCAAACAAATCCTTCTCAATTTCAGAAACCAAATAGATCATAACACAATAATACTAGGTGATTTTAACACGCCCTCTCACCACTGGACAGACCGTCGAGACAAAAATTCAACAAAGAAACCATAGATCTCAACAACACAATCAATAATTAAGACTTAACGGACATTTATAGAATATACCATCCAACCAAGAGCGAATACACTTTCTTCTCAGCAGCACATGGATCCTTCTGTAAAATACATCATATATTATGCCACAAAGCTAACGTTAGCAAATACAAGAAGATAGAGACACTAGCATGTTTTCTATCAGATCATAATGGATTGAAGTTAGAAATAAATGAAAGAGTAAAACGCAGAAACTATTCCAAAATCTGGAGATTAAACAATATGCTACTATATGATGAATGGATAACAGAAGATATTAGGAAGGAAATTAAAAAAATTCTTAGAAGTAAATGAGAACAAAGAAACATCATATCAAAATCTCTGGGACACTATGAAAGCAGTACTTAGAGGGAAATTTATTTCATGGAGCGCATTTAATAAAAGAAGTAAAACTCAACAAATAAACGACCTAACACTACAGCTCAAAGCCCTAGAAAAAGAAGAACAAAACAGCACCAAAAGTAGTAGAAGACAGGAAATAGTTAAACTCAGAGCTGAAATCAATGAAATTGAAACAAAAGAAACAATACAAAAAATTGACAAAATAAATAGTTGGTTCATCGAAAAAATAAACAAAATTGATAAACCTTTAGCCACACTAACAAAGAGAAGACGAGAGAAAACCCAAATCACTAAAATTTGGAATGAACAAGGAAATATCACAACAGACAGGATTGAAATACAAAACATAATTAGAAGCTATTTTGAAAATCTATACTGCAACAAAATAGATAATGTTGAAAACATCAACAGGTTTCTAGAGACATATGAATTGGCTAAACTGAAGGAAGAGGACATAAACAATTTAAATAGACCAATTTCAAGTACTGAAATAGAAGAAGTCATCAAAAGCCTACCAACAAAGAAAGGTCCGGGACCAGATGGGTTCTCAGCCGAGTTCTACAAAACTGTTAAAGAAGAGCTCATTCGAATACTTCTCAAAGTATTCCATAAAATAGAAGAGGAGGGAACCCTCCCAAACTCATTCTATGAAGCCAATATCACACTGATACCTAAACCAGACAGAGACTCATCAAGGGAAAGAAAATTTCAGACCAATATTCTTAATGAATATCGATGCAAAAATTCTCAACAAAATTTTAGCAAATCGCATACAAAAACATATTAAAAAGATAGTGCCCCATGATCAAGTGAGTTTCATCCCAGGGATGCAAGGTTGGTTCAACATCAGGAAATCAATAAGCGTAATTCATCATATTAATAGACTTAAAGTCAAGAATCACATGATTATTTCAATAGATGCAGAAAAAGCATTTGACATAATACAGCACCCCTTCATGCTCAAAACACTAGAAAAAATAGGGATAGTGGGAACATTCTTTGACATTGTGAAGACCATTTATGCTAAGCCCAAGGCTAATATCATTCTAAATGGTGAAAAACTGAAAACATTCCCCCGAAAAACTGGAACAAGGCAGGGATGCCCTCTTTCACCACTTCTATTCAACATCGTTCTTGAGACTCTGGCCAGAGCAATTAGACAAACCAAAGAAATTAAAGGGATACGAATTGGAAAAGAAGAACTCAAACTATCCTTGTTCGCTGATGACATGACTATACATTTAGAGGAACCTGGAAATTCCACCAGAAAACTCTTAGAACTCATAAGTGAAGTCAGTAAAGTAGTAGGTTACAAGATCAATGCCCATAAATCCAACGCATTTTTATACATAAGTGATGAATCTTCAGAAAGAGAAATTAGGAAAACTACCCCATTCACAATAGCCTCAAAAAAAAAAAATAAAATACTTGGGAAAAAGAGGTGAAAGACATCTACAATGAGAACTATACAACACTAAAGAAAGAAATTAAAGAGCACCTAAGAAGATGGAAAGATCTTCCATGTTCTTGGATAGGAAGAATTAATATTGTCAAAATGGCCATACTACCTAAAGTACTATACAAATTCAATGCAATTCCAATTGAAATCCCAATGACGTACCTTACAGAAATAGAGCAAGCAATTATGAAATTCATCTGGAAGAATAAGAAACCCAGAATAGCTAAAGCAATCCTCAGCAGGAAGAGTGAAACAGGGGGTATTGCAATACCAGATCTTCAACTCTACCACAAAGCAATAGTAACAAAAACGGCATGGTATTGGTACCAAAATAGAAAGGTAGATCAATGGTACAGAATAGAGGACACAGACACAAACCCAAATAAATACAATTTTCTCATACTGGACAAAGGTGCCAAAAATATGCAATGGAGAAAAGATAGCCTCTTCAACAAATGGTGCTGGGAGAATTGGAAATCCATATGCAACAGAATGAAACTAAACACATATCTCTCACCATGCACGAAACTAAACTCAAAATGGATTAAGGACCTTGGAATCAGATCAGAGACCCTGCATCTTATAGAAGAAAAAGTAGATCCAGATCTTCAACATGTCGGCCTAGGACCAGACTTCCTTAACAGGACTCCCATAGCACAAGAAATAAAAGCAAGAATCAATAACTGGGATAGATTCAAACTAAAAAGCTTTCTCTCAGCAAAGGAAACTTACAGCAATGTGAAGAAAGAGCCTACAGAGTGGGAGAATATCTTTGCCAATCATACTTCAGATAGAGCATTAATCTTCAGAATCTATAAAGAACTTAAAAAACTCTACTCCAAGAATTCAAATAATCCAGTCTACAAATGAGCTAAGGAAATGAATAGACACTTCACAGAAGAAGATCTACAAGCAATCAACAAACATATGGAAAAATGTTCAACATCTCTAGTAATAAGAGAAATGCAAATCAAAACCACCGTAAGATTCTATATCACCCCAATTAGAATGGCATTTATCAAGAATACGAGCAACAACAGGTGTTAGCGAGAATGTGGGGAGAAAGTTACACTCATACATTGCTGGTGGGGCTACAAATTAGTGCAGCCACTCTGGAAAGCAGTGTGGAGATTCCTTAGAAAACTTGGAATGGACCCTCCATTTGACCCAGCTATCCCACTCCTTGGCCTATACCCAAAGGACTTAGAATCTGCATACTACAGACATACAGCCACATCAATGTTCATAATTGCTCAATTCACAATAGCCAGACTGTGGAACCAACCTAGATGCCCTTCAATTGATGAGTGGATAAAGAAACTGTGGTATATATATATATACAATGGAATATTACTCGGCCATAAAGAATGATAAAATTATGGCATTTGCAGACAAATGGATGAAATTGGAGTATATCATGCTAAGTGAGATAAGCCAATCTCAAAAAGCCAAAGGATGAGTGATATCGCTAATAAGCTGAGGATGACACATAATGGGGGGGAGGGAAGGGTTAGTATTAGGGTTAGAGTTGGGATTCGGGAGGGGGGCAAGTATGGAGGAAGGAAGTACTGTATAGAGGGAAAAGAGGGGTGGGAGGGCTAGGGGGAAGGGGAAAATAACAGAATGAATCAAACAACATAGTTCTATGTAAATTTAAGATTACACAAATGGTATGCCTTTACGCCATGTACAAAGAGAGAAACAACATGTATCCCATTTGTTTACAATAAAAAAAATTCTAAATAATCTGTATAAACCACCAATTTTTACACAGAAACCCTTTTTTCTTTTGAATTTCTCTTTATATGTGACTTGTGTTAGAGAACAAATACATCCCTCCCTCCTTTTTTTTAAATATATTGTCTTTGTAACTGGAGGTTAGAAGCAAACCATATTTTTATGTGATTTTATTTTATTCCTCCTGAAGCTCAAAGGCATATGAATTATAACCTTTCAATATTTTCAGTAAAATAATACCATTTGTGAGAGCATTTAATTTCTAAAATATAGCTCAGAGATGATTAGTGAAAAAATATCAAAGAAAATACAAGACTTAGAAATTGTTTCTCTTTATATTCAGTTCTTCAATGTGCATATCTCAGTACTTCTATGGAAAAAAAAGCATCAACCCCAAGTTGATTTATAATTTTATACAATTGAATATATTTACTTACAGGAAAGATGTTTTATTATATAAATAGTTGCCACTTTTCTGTGCTAGCTAAAATGTGTCATTTGATCATATTGATTTCATGGGTTTCTCAACTTGTTTCCTTTACTCTTCTCAGTAATAGTAACTGTCAATAACTGCTCTGAAAATTCTTTTTTAAGTTCACACTTTTTTATGTTCCCTTTTATGAATTATACTTGCAAAAAAGTCAGGCAGAACATTAATAGGATATTTGACAAAATTCCCTCAAAGAAAAAACTATTATCAATCTCAATAGATTATTTTGAGTATAGGAATAAAGATATGAAAAAACTTTGAGTGATATATATATGTATATATTTGAAATAATCAAAAAGAATTCTTGTTGTTACTTATTGAAAAATTGTAGCAAGATGCACTGGCCACTTAAAATATTAGAATACAAATTCATCAGTATACTCTTCCTTTACTGTTCTACCTCACTGTTATTCAAGAGGATTTCTTGGACATATAGTATAGGCATAACTAGAAAACTTTATACATATTCAAAAACCCAAATCCCATGACAGTACTTCTGAATTTGTCTTTCTATTAGCAACATATCCAATCCATATTTGTCTCATTAAATTTAGGAAGCAATCTTCTAACTCACTTTAACTTTCTCCTTTGAGAAATATAAAAAAATTTGCTTTATAAAATTTAAATATAACCCACAAATATATATTCTTATGTTTACATTTATTTTACATTTTATTTCACAAAAGTGTAGCATATACACAATTTTTTTTTTTTTACTTAGAGCATCTTCTTTACTCAGAGTAATATATTAGGCAACCATGCTTCCTTTAAAAAGTATCTTATTGAATAATTGATATGCCTCAATTTGTGAGAGCCAGTTTTCCTGACATTCTTTGTGTCAAATTAAAAACGCTCTCAAAGATCACATGATCAATGTGCCATTTATACAATTATTCTTATTTCAGTATCCATTGAGATACAGGGATGTGCCCACTGATTTCCCTCAAGAGGAATGGCAGTGCCTGGACAGAACTGTATTTGTAGACTATGTTGACCTTGAAGACACGTCGGAAAATTTGGGTGTAGACAATGATGGCTGAAAACTTTTAGAATGTCTTTTCATCGAAGTAGGCTTTCAGCACCAATAGCCTTCTGCATTCGGTGCCAACAAAATGTCCTTGCTTTCCCTCTTTGGATGTTCATCTTCAAAACTTTTCAAAATAGCCCTTTCAGCACAGTGCATGCTCCAACCTGGAGTTATGCCATGTTATGCTGTATTCCTCATGCCATCAGCAGGCTCTTATATCATCAACTGGTTTGTAGTCAGCATTCTCCTAGGCCTGCTAAGAGGACTAGAGGGAATTTTCCACAGGGCCTCATGCCAGGCTGGCACTAGGTTGGTCAAGAGAAAGAACCCATGTGTGAACTAAGATAGGACAGACATTTCTGCATTATGAGGTGAGTTGAGATGGCCCTGGATTTCCCATCAGGAAAATTTCTGAGTGCTGTTAGTTGTAAGGTCACAGCCAAGGAGGTATGGCCTTGCAGGTGTAGTGAGCACAGAATATTTCTCCTGTCACGTGAGCACCATCTATCCTCCATCAAACATCCTGAGTGAATGCCTCCCATAACTCCATATAAACCTTCAGAGGATGCATCCACCTTCACCTAGAAGACCCACCTCCCAGATTCCAGCTGTCACCTGGTTGAACATTCTAGGAAAAAAGGAGCAACCCAAAAGATTGTGTGTGAAGTGTGCTAATTCAAAGATCACTTAACACACCATGTTCACTGCATGCTCAATGGCCAAGAGCTCACACCAGGCATGATTCGGTGTGCTCGCTAGGGCCCTAGGTTATTTTCCTGACTAGGATATTCTGAGTGTGCCCAGTCTTGGAGGATTGAGTTCAGAAGGAAAAAGCGCTGGAGCTGGTGCTCAGGTTGGTGATCCATGTATGTCCAAGCACACCTACAGCCAAACAGGCCCACTGGAACTGGGGAGGGGGGATAATTGCCTGCTGTCATGATGCCCAGTGAGGACAAATGGGTGCAGCGACACCTAGCGGACCAGAAGTTCAGTGTGAGTTCTCAGGCTTCAGAGGATTTCCTTGTCCTATCTGGTCCTGGAGGGATCCATGGACCACCGGGCTGTGCTCTCCTGGCTGAAGAGGTTAGAATCACATTTTGGAAAACCTCAGTTCCCTGGCATTCACTCAGTTCTTCTTTCCTCTGAGCATCACAACTGAACTGGTATTTGTTTTCTCTCTTAGTCTGAAGTGGCTAGGAGCAGAAGCTTCTCTGTTTGCCATCGTGCTCTCAGGCCTTTCCTCTGTGATCTCAGGCAGAATCAGTGCTGCAGGAGTCACTCCTCAAACACCATGTTGCTCAAGGCTTGGAAAAATCCTCTGGGGAGAGAGACCAACTGTTCTCCAAGTGAAGCCTGGAATCCCTGAGTCATTCACAACCTACCTACCTGAGGCCTGCACCTTTCATGTGGAGAGAGTAGCACTCCCACTTTGCTCTCATGTCACATGAGCACTGGTAACCAAGAGAGTCATTGTCCTGAATGTAAGTGAATGCCACTGAATCATTGACACATCAGGGATATGAATTTCAGCCCTTCTTTCACTGTAAGAAATCTTGAGAGTAAAAGCTACCAGCATACTGGGAGGAAGAATGAAATTAGATATTGAATGTTTCCTTTCTGCCAGCAAATATGGGTTCTGGGAACCCAGACCCTGAGAGCCATCACCACTTGCCTTTGCCATTCTATATTTCCTGACATTGTCTGGCTATGTTAATGAGGCATTCCCTCATTGAAGGAAACTGGCCTTTCCAAGTAGAAATGCCTTCCTCTACCTGGCCCCTACCTGAGATGATTGGGAAGATCCATAACCAGCTCTGGCTTGGGCATTTTGCCCAGTACCTACTGGTTAGAATTTTTCAAAGTAAAATGCCAAAAGGAGAAGTAAGAAAAAAAAAAAAAAAGAACAATTAAAGTGTCAGTACATTGTGAATGTAATGGCTGGGGATGCAATGGTGAATGATCCACAAGATCTCGTTTCTTCTAACAACTTGAGCATATTCTCATAGCCACATATTCGTGACTCTCCTCTTGCCCTGTCCTCCATGGATCACTGATGTAATTTTGTGCTCATGGATCAGCTACAAGCAATTTCCTTCTTAAGAAAAGATGGGATAATTCTTTCCCTCAGGAAACATCCTTAGACTGTGGGTCTTGAGATGCAAAAAAGTTTATTTGAAAGACTCGTGAAAAGGAGAATTAAGAATTACTTAGTCTTTGATTGCCTTTGTCTAGGCATGCTTTTCTGCATAGAACTTCACAGACACAGAACCTGTGGATCTCAACCTCTCTTTACAGAGGGGATCAAGCTGTAAAGATAAAGGGCCTGCACCTGTGTAAACAAAAGCCTCTTCCCTAACTGCCCTCAGCCCCTCATAAAACCCACGGTCTGTGTAAATACGAAGCTCTTCCCTAAATGCCCTCAACCCCTCATGAAAGCTGCAAAGAATCTTCACCTCTTATCTGTAATGCCCAAGTGGCTGACCTTGCTGGTGCAAAAGCAAACTTAAAAGATAATGATAACCTCCTCTTGGAGATTCAGAACTTAAAATATCATCGTATATAACTTTATGTCAGCCAATTAAAAAGAACACTGTAAAACTGTTTGCTTTCATTATAAATAGGCCTGTTGAACAAAGGCTCAGGGCCACTTAGCGTCACCGGGTTACCGAGTGCACAAAGGACCAGGCTCGAGCTTGCCAATAAATGACTCTGTTGCTTGCATTGATCGTGGTCTCTGGTGGTCTTTGTGGGGTCTCGAGCCATAGGGCACAACAAAGCCACGTACATTAAAGGAGCTGTTCCTGTGTTGATGATACAGCCCATCCAGTAGGGCGCTGGCTTTGGAAGCAGAAAGGCCCGGGGGGGGGGGGCTGCAAATCCCTAGCATGAAGGGAGTGGAGTAATATTAAGAGAAAACACTTGTGAGGTTGCAAACTGTCTATCCTCTCAAACTTTTTCTTTTTCTCCTCTCTTATTCAAGGGAATCAACACTGTTGAACAAATATCAGTCTCACCTGCAAGCAATTTCCATTGATTCCTTTCAGCCAGAAGCTGCACTCAAAGGGAACAGTGCATCCCCAGTCAACTGCATTGCACAAAAGTACATCTTTTTTCATATCTTTCAATTCTCATTAGTTCAGATGTTACATCTCACTCATGACTATGCTGTGACCATCTTTTTCCAACAAAATCTTCTATTCGGCAATGTGCACCAGCTTGCACTGGCATAAAATTCAAAATGACACCTCACTGTCCCTTGCCAATTTCAAGGCTTCTTGGACACACTGCCAGACAGCCAATGAAGGTGACTTCCACACCGGAGCACTTTGCGTGTGAACCACAAGGTTAACTAGAATACCAACAAGGGAAAGCAAAAGGCAGCCACCCCTGGTCCTGATTTCCTATTCAGTTTTATTTTGTATTGGCTTGCTTAAGACTTGAGAAAAAATGGAAAAATTTGGGCCTCTATCTTTGTTAGTTTGTGCTGATAGCATTCAGGTGAAAGGGTGAATTTACCACCTACTCTCCCACTGTCGTTGACACATATACAGTGTCAAAAGGAACAGAGCATGTGTACAGACTCTTGTTAATTTTTTGTTTTTTATTTTGTGCTGCTGGGAATTGATACCACAGCCTTGTGCTTGCAAGGCGAGCACTTTACCAACTGAGCTATCTCCCCAGCTGCTGACTCTTGTTAATTTTGATGGATGTCCTCAAGATATGTAATGTAGAAGTGGGGAAAAGCATATGTTGTTCTCATATTCACCACAAAACTGTGGTTTACTGGAGTGTTCTTTGCAGGGAAAGGGAAGAAAAAAATCCATTCATTGCAAGAACTCACACCAAAAGGAAGATACCAGAGATATTAGGCATGTTGCAGGTTAGTGGTGCATAGAAGCAAGTCAAGAAGTATAAAAGCATTTGACAGTTTGCAAATGCCTGTGGTACAAGATCCCTGCTCAGTCACTCTGATCCCACATTCAGATATTCTTGAACCACTCCTGTTTTTATATTCAGCTTTGGTCTTTACTTTTGCCTTTTAGTAGAGCTCTTTCTGTTTCCTTTTGTGATATTGTGGTGCAGTCTTTATTTTGAGAGCTGGCTTTAGTACTGCATATTCCAAATTCAACTCATTTAAATTGAGATTCCTGGGTATAAGTGCTGTGTGTTAAAGAAAGCCTTTTCTCCTGGTTCTTGTGCCAGAAAAACTATGAATCAGCATATGTATAATCAGCTGTCTCTTGACAGCAACAAGAAAAAGCTATGAGTTTGTAAGGGCTTTGAGGTCCTTGCAATGGGAGTTAGGTTCTGTAATAATGGATGCTTACAGAATGAACTGGCAAGTATGACTTCCTGTGTTTATAGAGTATGTTGAACCTGAAGACATGGTGGGGAATTTAAGCGTAGACAATGAGGGCCAAAAAGCTTTAGAATGTCTCTTCATCAAAGTAGGCTTTCAGCACCAACAGCCTTCTGCATTGAGTGACAACAAAATGTCCTTGCTTTCCCTCTTTGAATATTCATCTTGGAAACTTTTCATCATAGCCCTTTCAGCACAGTGCTTGTTCCAATCTGGAGTAATGCCATGTGATGTTATATTACCCATGCCATCATCAGGATCTTATATCATCTACTGGCTTGTAGCTGGCATCCTCCTTGGGGCTGCTAAAATGACTGGTGGGAATTTTACACAGGGACTTGTGCCAGGCTGGCACTATGCTGGTCAAAAGAAAGAACTCATGTGTGAACAGAGGTAGGACAGACATTTGCATCTTAAAGTGAATTGAGGTGGCTCTGGAATTTTCCAGGAGATAAATTTCTGAGCGCTGTTTGATTGTAATGCCACAGTCAAGGACCTGTGGCCTAGTGGATGTAGTGAGCACAGAATATCTCCCCTGCCATGTCAGCACCATCGTATCCTCCGTCAATCATCCTGAGTGAATAACTCCCTTGACTCCATATAAGCCTTAAGAAGATGAATCCAACTTCAACTAGAAGATCCACTTCCCAGGTTCCAGCTGTCACCTGGCTGAACTTTCTAGGAAAAAAGGAGCACCCTGCAAGATTGGGTGTGAAATGTCCCAAATCAAAAATGCTTAACACACCATGTTCACTGCATGTTCAGCTGCCAGGAGCTCTCACCAGGCCTGATTCAGTGTGGTTGCTAGGGCCCTTGGCTATTTTCCTGACTAGGATATTCTGAGTGTGCCCAGTCCTGGATGATTGTGTTCAGAAGGAAATAGCCCTCTAGCCAGTGCTCACCTTGGTGATCCATGTGTCCTCAAGCACACCTCCACTCAACCAGGCCTACTGGAACTGGTGGGGGATAATTGCCTGCTGTCATGATGCCCAGTGAGGCCAAACAAGTTCAGCAACACCTAGCAGACCTTAAGTTTAGTGTGAGCTGTCAGGCTTCAGAGGAGTTCCTTGTCCTACCTGGTCCTATAGGGATTCATGAACTATGAGACTGTTCTCTCCTGGCCAAAGCAGTTAGAACCCCATTTTGGAAAACCTCAGTTCCCTGGCACTCACTCAGTTCTTCTTTCCTCTGAGCATCACAACTGAGCTGGTGTTTGTTTTCTCTCTTAGTCTGAAGTGGCTAGGAGCAAAATCTTCTCTTGGTGCCATGGGAACAGTGATGACATCCTATTTTCAGGCCTTTCTTCTGTGAACTCAAATGGAATCTATGCTATGGGCATGAGATCACAGGATCCACTCCTCAAACACTATGTTGCTTAAGACTGAAAAAACCCTCTGGGGAGAGAAACCTACTATTCTCCAAGTGGAGCCTAGAATCCCCGAGCCATTCACAACCTACCAACCAGAGGCTTGCACCTTCCACCTGGATAGAGGAGAACTCCCACTTTGGTCTCATGTCACACAAGTACTGGAAACCAAGAACAATATTCTCCTGAGTGTAACTGAATGCTTCTGAATCATTGAGAGATCAGGGATATGAATTTCAGCCCTTATTTCCCTTTAAGAAACATTGAGAGTAAAAACTACAAACATACCAAAAGGCAGATTGAAAGTGGATGTGGAAGGTTTCCTTTATGCCATGAAATAAATATGGGTCCTGGGAACCCAGACCCTGAGAGCCTTCACCACTTGCCTTTGCCTGTTCATATTTCCTGACATTGTCTGACTATGTTGATGAAGCATTCCCTCATTGAAGGAAACTTGCCTTTCCCAGGAGAAACACCTTCTCCACCTCACCCCTACCTGAAATGATAGACAAGATCCAGAACCTGCAATGACTTCTGTATTTTGAACAGTACCCTGCTGGTTAGAATTTTCCAAAGTAAAATGCCAAAAGGAAAAGTACAAAAAAAAAAAAAAAAAAAAAAGAGAGAGAACAATGAAGGTGTAAGTAAATTTTGAATGTAATGGCTGAGGATATAATGGTGAATGATCCCCAGAATATCCTTTCATACTAACAACTTGAGCATATTCTCATAGCTACATACTTGTGCCTCTCCTCTTGCCCTGTCCTCCATGGATCACTGATATAATTTTGTGCTCAGGGATAAGCTACAACCTGTTTCCTCCTTAAGTAAAGATGGGATAATTCTTTCCCTCAGGACACACCCCTAGACTGTGGGTTTTGAGAATGTGAAAAGAATATTTGGAGTCAGATTGTGAGGGATTCTCCCTTTGCAATGGTGAATGTGCAGGTGAGGGTAATTAGTTCTGCCTGTTGGTTGGTGTTGTTGTCAGGTAGTGGTCCTGACTCTACCACCTTTTCAAGAGATACAGTGGCATACCAGCTTGTTGGATTCCTTCATGGAGAAAAGAGCTTCCATCAGTGAATCATATGAAAGTAGGGTTGTGTGGAGCCCCTTTCTGGACATTGGAGGGGTAGGTGAATAACTCCTCCATGGTCTCAATTCAGTTATGGGTTGCTGAAGCATTTATGTTGGAAGGCAGGGGTAAGATGGTGGCTGGATTTAAAGGAGAGTATGTCTTAAAGGAAATGGAAGAGTCCTCAATAAGAGCAGTTTGCAATTGTAACACCCAGCAGGGTGGTAGAATTTGCAGACCCTTATAAGTAAGAAGCCTGGACAGATGATGAGGTGAGAGCACTTCAGTGGGAGCCCCAAAGGAAAGTTTCTTTGATTCCTGGATGAAGAGAATTGCTGCAACTAATACTCTAAGACATGACACCCAGCCTCTTATGGTGGGGTCTAACCTCTTTGACAGGTATGGCTCTGGTCCAAAGGTGGGACCAAACATGTGTCCTAAGACTCCCAGGGCCAACCCACTTTTCTCAGAGAAAAACAGGTAGAATGGTCTGGTTAAGTCAGGGAGGTGTAGGGCTGTGGCTTGAAGAAGGGCTTTTTTTAGGGTCTGGAAAGGGGCTTTCACTGTGTTGAGGAGAGTTTCAGTGGGAGTACCCTTTGAAGCCTCATATAAGGCAGATTCTAGGATGGAAAAATTGGGGATCCAGGATTGTAAATATCCTGCTAACCCCAAAAAGGAAAGGATTTCTTCCTTGGTTGGTGGAGTGAGCATATCCTGCAGCAATGCTTTTCTCTCTACAGTGATGGCCTTAAATCCAGGTGAGAAGCTAACTCCTAAGTAAATAACCTGAAGTTGGGAAAGTTGCACCTTTGCTGGAGAGACCATGTAACCCCTGTCAGCCAGAAAATTTGAAAGCTTAACTGTGTCTCTTTGGGAATCCTCAAGAGACGGACTACATAGAAGAAGATCATCAACATAGTGTAAGAGAAAAGAGGAAATGAATGTAATAGAGGCAAGATCCTGAGATAGTGTTTGGCCAAAGAGATGAGGGCTGTCTCAGAATCCCTGAGGGAGAACTGTACAGGTCAGCTAAGAAACTTGAGTGAAAAGGCCAGTCCAAGTAAAAGCAAAAAGATCCTGTGAATCAGGGTGAAGTGGAACAGTAAAAAACATATCCTTCAACTCTAGCACTGAAAAGTAAGTGGTGGAAGAAGGGATAGAGGAAAGCAGGGTGTAAGGATTGGACACAATGGGAAAGATGGGAACCACTGCTGAGTTAATGATGTGGAAGTCTTGTACTAAACAGTAAGATCTATTAGGCTTCCTAATGGCCAGGATGGGAGTGTTATAAGGTGAGTAGGCGAGGAGCAGGAAGACTTTCTGCCTTAAATTCTGGATGATTGGTTGAAGTCATACAAGGCTTCTTTGGGGAAGGGGATAATGGGCCTGGGCTGGGTAGGATGTTGGATCCTTTTGATGAATGAGTACAGGTGAGCATTTGGCTATAGAGGGTGTATGGGTGTCCCAGACTTTGGGGTCAACCAGGTAGGGAGAAAGGGGATATGAAGACTCCATTTGAATTGTATATTCCTTCAGAGTCATAAGGAGAGGAATAGCAGAGGAGTTGGCTGAGGTGCATGGTGGGTGAGAAGGAAATAGAGGCACCCAATTTGATTAGGTTGTCCCTTCCCAGAAGGGGAATGGGACACAAAGGATTTATCAAAAAGGAATGAGTAAAGCCAATTTGTCCTATATGGCAACTTATTGGAAGGGTTTGTAGTGGGTTATATGGTTTTCCCTCTACCCCAACAATAGAGGATTTGGCAGGGAAAGTGGGTCCTCAAAACTTCCACAGCACTGAGAAGGTGGCTCCAGTGCCTATAAGGAAAGGGATCTGCTTGCCTACCACTGTAAGAGTCACCTGGGGCTCCTGAGTGGTGATGGTTGTTGAAGGCAGAAGTTCCAGGCCCCTTCAGTCATCCATTGACAATCTCAGTAAGTCAATGGATTGGAGGGAGGGGGCAAGGATGACATGGCACTTCTGAGCACCAAAGCAATCCATTGCCCAATGTCCCAGTTGGTGTCATTTTGGAAAAGAACTTGGGATTGTCAGGGGTTGTGGCAGGCTCGTTCCAAGTGGCCCTCTTGCCCGCACTTGAGGCATGGGACTGGAGGTCTTCTGGGAGCTTAGGCACGCCTAGTGGTGGACAGTTAGGCAGTTCAACCAGCTGAAAGGCTTTGGCCAGCATTTGGTATTTTACTTTTTGCTTTTGTTCTTCCCTCCCATTATAAACCTTGAATGCCACTGCTAGAACCTCTGGCTGTGGGGTATGGAGCCCCCTATCCAACTGCCTCAATTTAGCCTTTATGTCAGGGTAACTTGGGAAAAATGATAAGTCATAAGTAGCTGCCTTCCCTCTGGAGTTTCAGGATCCTGGTAAGTATACATGAGCATGGCCTCTGTGAGGTGACTTGGAAATGCTGATGGGTTTTCAGTTCTGTCCTGTATTACATCCTGAAGTTTATCATAGTTAATGGATTTAATGGCGGCTTTTTGGAGACCTGCAAGGATGCAGGTTTGAAATTCCTCCCACCACAGACACCCAGTCCCTGTATTATAGTCCCATTGGGGATTCCTATCTGGTACTGTTTCAGCCCCAATGGCATGGGTTGGGGTCGATTGATGAATCTCATCTGCATAATTGCATGCCTGTTCCCAGACTCTCCTGAGCTCCTCAGAGGTTAGGGTGTTGGACATGATCATGTAAATATCATGTCAGGTAAGGTTATAAGACTGGGTAAGGTACTGAAATTCCTTAATGAAGTTCACAGGGTTGGAGGTGAAGGAGCCTAGCTGCTTTATCTGGGAAAGATCAGACAGTGAGAAAGGAACATGGACTCTAATTATTCCCTCTGCACCAGCCACCTGCCATAAAGGGGCTAAGACATGTGCACAGGACCACGTGATGAGAGGACTTGGTGGGCTGAGTGGAGTTGCAGAAGCAGAAACAGAATGAGGGAAAGATAAGGAATGAACAGGGGTTTTTGCAGCAGGAAACCCATAAGGAGGTGGTTCATCAGCCAGATCAAAGTCAGAGGAGAAGGAGGGATTAAAAGAGAGAGGAGAAGCCAAGAGAATGTGTTCAGGTTTTTGAGGAGAGCAAAGATTGGGTTTAGCATGAAAGAAAGGAAAATCTTGAAGAAAAAACTCTCTTTCCATTCACCAGCTCGCCCACATAATATATACTTAATATACCTAGTATAATTATACACATAACTATACCTAGTATAATGCTGGGATCTAGAATGTCATATATAGACCATTCTGATTCACTATCTAAAGGACAGGTTGGCTCTAATTCAAGGAACAGGTGGAGGTGCTTGATATTGTCTAATAAACATCCCAAGGGCAAGTTTGCTGGGGTGGAGGTCCTCGATCCCATGGTGAAGACTGAGAAACACTTAAATCAGTTCTCAAGACATCCCACGAACATGGGTTAGGTAACTACAAGAAGAAAGCACAGAGATGTGGTCGTCAGACAGCACAAATGCATATCGGGCAATAGCCACGAGGGTTTGAGGACATGATGTCAGGACTTTCGGGAAAAAAAATGTGCATGAAGTTAAGCCTCAACCCTGAGAGAATCTTCACCATAAAATTAGGAATCTTCCTAGTAGATAAGACCGACTGTGGGGACCAACTGTAACTATGAAAGTCATGGCTGGGGGTACTCCCACACCTCAGCAGCCTTGAAAGCCCTGGACACTCAATGGTTGCTTCTCAAGTCAGCAGAGGTGTGTTTCAGTCAGTCTAGGGGGACCTGCTTTAAGGAACTCACCGATTTGAAGTCCAGTGTTGCATGCAGAAAGCTGGGCATCTGGATGAATGGAAGGTAAGGCTGTGTCTGTGAGTCACTGGGGCAGCAAATGTGTTTCCACTTGCCTAAGAGGCAGTGGAAGGACCCATCTGAGTCATGGCACCAGATGTAAGAAAAAAATGCTGTTGAGCTAGGGACCCACAGTTGCTCCAGCTCTTAAATCTGATGGAGAGGGCCCTCCGTACACTCAGTCTGAGTTGTGGTCCAGCAACAGCACCCAAAAATCCACAACAGACACAGGACCTCATGCAAGAGACTTTATTATGTGCATGACTAGAGCATCTGCTCCGGGGCTGAAAAGAAGGAAAAGAGAAAGATGGCGTGGATGCTTCTCTCAGATATTGGAATCTCCTGGACTGGAAGGAACCAATAGTGGAAGAGAACACTTGCAAACTGACTGATGAACCAGTAGCTAGCCAGGATGTTCAGACTGACAAGATAGAATGTAATGTGGGAGCAGGAAATGGCTGTAGCATAGGCCAGAAATTCCTGCAGTGTAAGGGGCGAGGAGAGCAGCTTTCAGACTGGCAAGTTAGGTTGTAGTGCAACAGAAGGGGTAGGAGATCAGCTTTATATTACATCTGTTACATTGCAATGAAAATTCACCTATAAAGTTACAAGGCCTTTGATTTTGTGTTATTTGTATGTCGTACTGTCTGACGTCATGTTTTGTCTGTATCAAAATTGAGTTCTCCTAAAATTAAAATTTTAAAAATGGATCTGGATACTTTTAATTCATGTGATTTAAAAGGGTTCAATTTAAATTGGGTAAACTAATAAAAAGTAAAATGTCTTTGAAAATAACTCACAAGTCTCTAGGTGGTCAAACTAATGAAATGCTGATGTTAATAAAATGTCTAATATCAATTATTTCTTGGACTTTCCTTCAACAGAAAAGAGATAGCAAATACTGTTCGGGACACTTGTCTGATATCTTGTTTTTTAACAAAATAAATGAATTAGAGTTAACATGTATGGAATTACTCATATGTGTTAGAGATATCGGATTAATTTACAATGTTAAAATGCTAACTGTTAAATCACACAGTGTACTCTTTAACTCCTTAAATTTCACAGGGTAACATACTTAAACATTGGTGGTGTTTTCATAGATTGGTAAGTAAAAAGGGTTTAAAATTGCTCTGTGTCATAGCTAAACTAAAAACAAGGTTACTAAGAGTTATGTCCTAACAGGTACAATTCTATATACAAAGGGTTCCAAAAGTTTCAACTGTGTTTCAATTACAGTACTATAAATAACAAAATATTTAATCTTATTAAAATGGAATAATTTACCTAAATTCAGAAATTTCTTAAGAGTTGTTTCAGGGGCTGGGGATATAGCTCAGTTGGTAGAGTGCTTGCCTTGCAAGAACAAAGCCCTGTGTTCAATCCACAGCACCAAAAAAAAAAAAAAAAAAAAAAAAAAAGAGTTGTTTCAGAATGTGAACAAAAAGGGTTTAACATATAGGAAAGAGAAAATAAAAGGTTCTAGATATGGAAATGTCGTGAAGAACAAAATCATTCTGGGTAAAAATGTATTCATGTGATGAAATACATGAGGGTCTAAATGAGTGCTAAGAAAGTTTAATATATATGGTAAAATGACAAGAATTTCTTAGAAACACTAATTTACTCTTAACTTTGTGGCTATTAAGTTTTATCTTTTAAACAATTAGTCTTAAAAATTGGGGTTTATATGATTATGGTTAAACAACTCTGAGAGTATTGAACTGTGTTACAGAGACTAAATTTTTCTTTAAATTTGATAATGTAAAATTGTCAAGATAATTGTGAAATGGTCACTCTTTGTATATTAAATGTGTTCTTTTTTCCCAGGTATATAAGTTTTTAAAGCAGGGAATTTATCAAGCTGCTATTCTCCAGATTAAACTTGTTTGTAATGGTAATTTTAAACTTATAAAGAATAAATTTCATTGGGGATTTATTTCTATCATTTAATGTTCTATTATAGGATCTGTTATTAATGTGGTATATGTAAAATTTGTTACTTTTATACTGAGATAAAGAATTTCAAATATAAATATATGTCTAAAAGTTAGAGACTGATTTGTTTAAAGGTTAATATTGTGAAACATGAAAACATTTTGCCACTTTGCCAAAAAAAGGAAAGTTAAAAGTTCTCTCAGCCTTCCTTTAATTCATGTTTTAGATATAATGTTAAATTGTGTTAACTAATATTCATATAGACTCGGGAATCAATATATATAAACTTCTTAAAATGATATTTAAGAAAGAAGCAAATATCAGCATCAGAATTAGAACATTTCACTTAAGATTTGTAAAGAACCACGTCTTACCTGAGATAAAACTCTGCCTTCCACCTTACTTCATGTTAGAGTGACTCCAAAATAAGTCAGAATTCAGCTTACTTAAAGTTATAGTCAAGAGATTTGTTTTTGTTGCAAAATTACTGTGATCTCAAAAAGGGGATATAATGTATAGCTCAGACAAAGTTTAAGATAGCTATTATACAAGGTGAATACATTTTTACTCTTGCTAATTTTATTTTGTAAAACTGTTACCTGTTACTGTTTTGCAGAAGTAGCTGCTTCAAGAACACACAACCTAGGTAACTTGTGATGAGACATCATCTATAGAACAGACAGTGGTAACTTCCAGTACTAATACAGACTCCAGTTAAATAAAAGGGTAAATATCTGTAAAGTTATAGACATTGAAGTTAAAGCCCAGTACTCTTACTTTATGACTGTGAGACTAGCTTGCTGGATGGTTTAAGATCAAACTTATAGATTGAGATTAAATACAGAGGCCAAGAAAAACAACCATATCTTGCCCTCAACGTCAACCTGAACCCAGAGAACAAGAGGATTCTCTAAGGATCTTTGCAACTCTGGGTGGGTCACACAACCTCCTGATCAAGGAGATTCATGAGGCCGCTAGAAGGTGAAAAGTCAATCAGTGACCTGCTGCAGAGGAGGGTCATGAAAAAAGGGAGACACTCCTAATTCTTCCAATGGAAGCCACCTCATCGAGGATACCCTGACTAACCAAGGACACTAATGGAACTAAGAAGCTGCTCTTAAGTTATCCATGAGTGACCCCTGTGGGAACTCAGCTGACTCTTCAATAAGACACAAACAGGTCAATTTGTCCAGCTTGATCTTAGACACCGAGCAAAACAGTTAAAACCAAAATACAGTCATTCTTGAATATTTAAAAGAAATAATAGTTTAATGTAACTTAAGATGTAAACTTGTGTTAGCCCACTAGAACAAAGACTGGAAGCTACAAATTAAAGATTCTTAGGCAAATGTGCCTGATAACTATCAAGAGAAACTTCCAGAGTCAGAAAATTTTAGTCAGTTTAAGGCCTACACAACTTCCTAAACTACACAACAAGGCTTGCTAGTATGATTATCTAGCCCTAAGTACCAGAAATATAGAGATCTTTACTAATCACAGGCTATACAATAAAGGGATATTTTACAAATATCAGATGACATTAAGTAGCTTAACTACATTTTCTTGGGACATCAAATAGTTAAATGTGTTTACATTCCTGATTACCTGGACAATGTTAAAGTCCCCAAATTTGTCCTCTCCAGTCTTTGTTAGGTCTTGGTATGGGAACAATTTCTCAGTTATTCCACCTCCTGGTGAGAGATTGACTTCTGTCATCTTCACAATATTCATTGGCATGTTCCAGATGCTGCACATTTACTTCATATTAATCTCATTTCAGTACTCATGTCTATTTGTTTTTCTATCATAGAAGCACCCACACCCAGATTACTTTACAACCTGCTCTTCCACAAACAGGCTTCTACCATGGTTCCCTCTATTGATCTGATTCGAAAAGGGAAATACAAACTGCTTGCCCCTCGCTGACCCCTTTCAGCTACAATCAACCAGAATGATAATCGCCCCCATTCCTCACACCATTAAGGAGTTCCTAAAGCAAAAGGGGGGGAATGAAGGCAGAATTGGGGACAGGCAGTTAGTGTAGAACTAGGATATCCGGTCAAATCAAGGAAATGAAGGCCATGAAAGCCATCTACTTCTGGAAGTTGGAATAGCTTTTATTAAGTACCATGTAAGCATGGTCCAAATGATGGTGCTAAGGCAACAATACAAGAGAATAATGGCCCAAGAGGAGGAATATGCATGATGCCTGAATGAGCATGATTCCTCATTATGAAAAACTGAAGGGGGGGATGTTGAGAACAAGGTGACATCTGTGCAGCCATGTTGTATGAACAAGTTATTTTGGGAACTGGCCTGTAAAAACCACCCAGGAAAAGTCATACAGGTGATACTCTCAACAGCCAATACAGGACACACAGGATGTACTGGGCCCCTGGAGATAATCAAGGCTGTTAAGGCTGTTTTCTCTCTCAGCCCTGTTCATGAAAAGGGCTGCTGCCATGGAATCTTAACTATCAAGGACAAGGGGTCCTATCCCCAACTCATCTCCTACATAGTTCACCACTTGCCTCCACACTTCTTCCTCCAGGACTGTTCAGCTATGGCAGGACCCAATGAAAATCAAATAGATTGGTGGGATCAAACCAAAGAGGATGAATATTTAGCTTTTCAAAAGTGAACCAATAATATACAGGTCTTACACGTGGCTGTCACCATTTTGAGGCAACAGCCAGGCCCCATAGGACCCCTATCAGGACTGACTGAACCACGTCTCCAGGATACCTCAGCCCAACCAATCACTTCCTGCCTCCAGGGCCCTCACATCGAGTGACTGCTCCCTGCCAACAGGACCACCAGAAAAACTGACTGCACCCTATCACTGGGACCCCAGACCAACTGATTGCACCCGGCCTCCAGGATCCCAAAATTACACCAAGCACACTGGACCTCCAGTACCCCTGATGGACCAACCACATCCTGTCTTCAGGACCTCCAGCTGACCATGTCCACCCCTGAGCTGCAGCTCCCCATTTGCCAACACATGCCGAAGCCAGAGTGGCCATCTTGGATAATCCTGGAAGGCATAGCTCTGATCTTTGCATGGGGAAAATCTCATCCTGTGATGCCTGCTGGAGGTTTGAAGCTCATTGTCAGGTTTGAAGCTCATTGTCAGGTACCTCTCATGCATCAGGCTACTGAACACTGGGAGGTTTCATTAATATATGACTGTTATACAGTAGATTTTCTTTTTTTCTCCTTTTTTAAAAATTTAAGTTTTTATTTCTTTACTTTTCTTGCTTTCTTTTCCTTCATTTATCTGTTCCCTCAGAGTCTCTTTCTCTCTTTTCTGCATGCTAACATCCGGTTCTTTTGATTACACTCTCACCCTTTCGATTTTCTAGGACTTCTGTGTTTTCTTTTCTTATCCCAATAACAGCAACATTCTACATCCCTCTGCATCCTCTTTGTCCTCCATTAGAAACTGCAGACCTTATTGCAAACCTGTTTGTTTTACTGAAGATAATATTTGAACTCATTTTGTTTACTATGACAATTTTGTTATTGTCCCCATAGGGGCTATTTGGTCTAGGATTGCATAGTGTCTGATTTGGGTACAGCTAATATTAATCTTCCCTTAAAGAAAGGGTTTTGAAAACCTATAGGGTCACTATAAGCCTATAGGGGGAAATCTGCAATATCCCAGATCTGCACTGCTAGAGGGGAAGATATATGAAAAACATGAAAAAACAAGGGAAGAAAATGATCCAAACAATTCTAGATTTTATATTAATAGAATCCAATGACAGTATCTTAGAAGAAATATCAGAAAAGGACCTCAGGTTATACAAGATTAAGATGATTTGAGAAGCAAAAGATGAGATAAGAGAGCAAATGCAGGCAATGAATTATAATACCAATAAGCTGAAAGAGCACCTGCTGGAAGCAAAAATCACTTCAACAAAGAGATAGAGATTTTCAAAAAATAAAAAAAAAACAAGCAGAAATCCTTGAAATGAAGGAGACAATAATCCAAATAAAAAAACTCAATTGAAAGCATCACCAACAGACTAGACCACTTGGAAGACAGAACCTCAGGCAATGAAGACAAAATATTTAATCTTCAAAAATAAAGTTGCCCAAACAGAGAAGATGGTAAGAAATCATGAACAGAATCTCCAAGAACTATGGGACATCATGAAAAGACCAAATTTAAGAATTATTGGGATTGAGGAAACACAGAGCTACAAACCAAAGAATAAAAAACCTATTGCATAAAATAATTTCAGAAAATTTTCCAAACCTGAAGAATAAAATGGAAAATCAAATGCAAGAGTCTTACAGAACACCAAATGCACAGAATCACAACAGATCCACACCAAGGCACATTATAAGGAAAATGCCTAACATTCAAAATAAAGATAGGATTTTGAAGGCCACAAGAGAAAAGCATCAGATTATGTATAGGGGGAGATCAATACAGATAGTAGCCAACTTCTCAATCCAGACTCTAAAAGCTAGAAGGGTCTGGACCAAAATATTTCAAGCTCTGAAAGAACATGTTTGCCAACCAAGAATCCTATACCCAGCAAAACTAACCTTCAGATTTGAAGATGAAACAAAATCCTTCCATGATAAAAAAAAGTTAAAAGAATTTACAAATAGAAAGCCTGCACTACAGAATGTTCTAACAAATTATTCCATGAGGAGGAAAGGAAAAACAACAATGTAGGTCAGCAAGGGGAGGACCTACCTTACAAAAAAAAAAAAAAATCCCCTCACGGGAGAAAGAAAACCAAGTTAAAAACCAAAAATAAGCTCAAATGACTTGGAACACAAATCATATTTCAAGAATAACACTGAATGTTAATGGCCTAAACTCATGAATCAAAAGACATAGACTGGAAGAATGGATTAAAAAGAAAAACACAACTATATGCTGCCTGCAAGAGACTCATTTCATAGAAAAAGACATCCACAGACTAAAGGTTAAAGGATGGGAAAAAACCTACCACACACATGGACTCGGTAAAAAAGTGAGGGTTTTCATCCTTAAATAAGATAAAGTGGACTTCAAGCCAAAGTTAGTCAGAAGGGATAAAAAAGGACATTTCATACTGCTTGAGGGAACCATAAATCAGGAAGATATAATGATAGTAAATATTTATGCCCTAAACAATGGTGCATCCCTGTAAATCAAACAAATCCTTCTAAATTTCACGAATCACATAGACCACAACACAATAATTCTGGGTGACTTTAACGCACCACTGTCACCACTAGATAAAACTTCCAAACAAAATCCAACAAAAGATCATAGAACTCAATAACACAATCAATAACCTAGATTAAATAGACATATATAGAATATTCTATCCATCAATGAGCGGATTCACTTTTTTCTCAGCACCACATGGAACCTTCTTGAAAATAGACCATATGTTATGCCACAAAGAAGTCCTTTGGAAATGCAAAAAAATAGAGATACTGCTTTGTGTTCTATCAAATCATAATGGACTGAGAGTGGAAATCAATGACAAAATAAAAAAGAGAAACTACTCCAACACCTGGAGTCTAAATGATATACTATTGAATTAAACATGGATATCAAAAAACATCAGGGAGGAGATTAAAAATTCTCAGAGGTCAATGAGAATGACGATACAACATATCAAAATCTCTGGGACATTGTGAAAGCGGCACTAATAGGAAAAATCATTGCATGTAGTGCATTCGAGAAAAGAATGAAAACTGAACAACTAAATGACCTAACATTGCAGCTAAAAGCCCTAGAAAATGAAGAACCAAATAACAGCAAAATTAATAGAAGACAGGAAATAATTAAATTCAGAGCTGAAATCAATGAAATTGAAACATAAGAAACTATTCAAAAAATTGACCAAACAAAAAGTTGGTTCTTTGAGAAAGTAAACAAAATAGACAAACTCTTAGCCACAATAACAAAGAGGAGAGAGAAGAATCAAATTACTAAAATACATGATGCAAAAGGAAATATCACAACAGACACCACTGAGATACAGAACATAATGAGAAGCTACTTTGAAAATCTGTATTCCAACAAAATAGAAACTACTGAAGACATTGAAAAATTTCTAGAGACATATGTTCCTCCCAAACTGAACCAGGAGGACATAGACAATTTAAACAGATCAATATCAAGCAATGAAATAGAAGAAGCCATTAAAATCTACCATCCAAGAAAAGCACAGGACCAGATGGATTCTCAGCTGAGTTCTACAAGACCTTCAAAGAAGAATTCATTTCAAAGTATTCCAGGAAATAGAAAAGGAGGATACCCTACCGAACTCATTCTATGAAGCTAATATCACCCTCCTACCCAAACCAGGCAAAGACACATCAAGGAAACAAAATTTTAGACCAATGTCCTTGATGAATATAGATGCAAAGATCCTTAACAAAATATTGGCAAACCATTTACAAAAACATACTAAGAAAATTGTGCACCATAATGAAGTGGTGTTCATATGTGGAATGTAAGGATGGTTCAGCATTCATAAATCAATAAACATTATCCATCATGTCAATAGACTTAAGGATAAGAATCATATGGTTATTTCAATTGATGCAGAAAAAGCGTTCAACAAAATACAACACTCCTTCATGCTCAAAACACTAGAAAAAAGAGGAATAGTAGGAATATACCTGAAAATTGTAAAGGCTATTTATGCTAAGCCCATGGCCAACATCATTCTTATTGGTTGAAAAATTGAAACCATTCCCTTTAAATATGGGAAGAGGACAGGGATGTCCTCTTTCACCACTTCTATTCAACATTGTCCTCGAAACTCTAGCCAGAGCAATTAGGCAGACTAAAGAAATTAAATGGATACAAATAGGAAAAGAGGACCTTAAGCTGTCACTATTTGCAGATGACATGTTCTATATTTGAGGATCCAAAAACCTCCTCCAGAAAACTTCTAGACCTCTTCAATGAATTCAGCAAAATAGTAGGCTATAAAATCAACACGCATAAATCTAAAGCATTTTTATATGCAAGCAACAAAACAGCTGGAAGGGAAATGAGGAAAACAACCCCATTTGCAATAGCCTCAAAAAAAATATAATACTTGGGCATCAATCTAACCAAAGAGGTAATAGATCTCTACAATGAAAACTACAAAACATCGAAGAAAAAAAGAAAGGATGACCTTAGAAGATGGAAAGATCTCCCATTTTCTTGGACAGGCAGAATTAATATTGTCAAAATGGCCATACTACTAAAAGTGGTATACAGATTCAATGCAATTCCAATTCAAATCCCAATGAAGTACCTTACAGAAATAGAGCAAGCAATCATGAAATTCATCTGGCAGAATAAGAAATCCAGAATAGCTAAAGCAATCCTTAGCAGGAAGAATGAAATGGGGGTATCACAACACCAGAACTTCAACTATACTTCAAAGCAATAGTAACAAAAACAGCATGGTATTGGCACCAAAATAGACAGGTAGATCAATGGTACAGAATGGAGGACACAGACACAAACCCAAATAAATACAAGTTTCTAATACTAGACAAAGGTGCCAAAAATATGCAATGGAGAAAGATAGCCTTTTCAACAAATGGTGCTGGGAAGACTGGGAATCTATATGCAGCAGAATAAAACTAAAACCCTATCTCTCACCCTGCACAAAAATCAACTCACAGTGGATGAAAGACCTTGAAATCAGACCAGAAACCCTGCATCTTAAAGAAGAAAAGGTAGGTCCAAATCTTCACCTTGTTGGCTTAGGATCAGATTTCCTTAACAGGATTCTCATAGCACAAGAAATAAAAGCAGGAATCAATAACTGGGTATATTCAAACCACATAACTTTCTCCCAGCAAAGGAAACTATCAGCAATGCGAAGAGAGAGCCTACTGAATGGGAGAATATCTTTGCCACTCATACTTCAAATAGAGCACTAATTTCCAGAATATATAAAGAACTCAAAGAACTCTACACCAAGAATACAAATAACCCAATCAAAAATGGGCTAAGGATATGAACAGACACTTCACCGAAAAAGATGTATAAGCAATTAACAGACGTATGAAAAAATGTTCAACATCTTTAGTAATAAGAGAAATGCAAATCAAAACTACACTAAGATTTTATCTCACCCCAATTCGAATGGCCATTATCAAGAACACAAGCAACAATAGGTGTTCGCAAGGATGTGGGGAAAAAGGTACACTCATACATTGATGGTGGGCCTGCAAATTAGTGCAGCCACTCAGGAAAGCACTGTGGAGGTTCCTAGAAAACTTGGAATGGATCTACCATTTGACCCAGCTATATATATATATATATATGGTATATATATATATATACCATAATATTCCATCATATATATATGATGGAATATTACTCAGCCATAAAAATAATAAAATTATGGCATTTGCAGGCAAATGGATGAAATTGGGGAATATCATGTTAATTGAGATAAGCCAATCTCAAAAATCCAAAAGACAAATGATCTCACTGATAAGCAAATGATGACACATAATGGGGGTGGGAGGGGGTCAAGAATGGAGTAAGGAAGGACCGTATAGAGGGCAATGAGATGTGGGAGGTGCGGGTTGGAAGGAAAAAATAATGGAATGAATCAAACATCATTACTCTATATAAATGTATGAGTATTCAAATGGTATGTTGTTATTCCATGTACAAACAGAAACAACATGTATCCCATTTGTATACAATAAAAATAAATTTAAAAAACTACAGGTCTTTTTGTGTGAATGCTTGAAAATTTCTTAAATACAGTGCTTTCTTACCCCTTGGGTCCACTCCTCACTTAGCCATTGTGAGGCTGAGTCTGTGAGGCTGATTGTGGTCCAAGCTCGAGTTTGCAAAAATAAACCTCATTGTGTGTCTTGATTTATCATGTGTGCACTTTGATTCAATAGGGATTGGTTGATATTCAACCCCAGTACTATGACCATCATTTTCCAGCAAATTCTCCTGATAGGCAATGTGCACCGGCTTGCAGTGGCACGAAATTCAAAATGACACCTCACTGGCCCTTGTCAATTTTGACGCTTCTTGGATGCACTCCCAGATTGTCAATGAAGGGGACTTCCACACCAGAGAACTTTGCAAGTGAACCACAAGGTCAACTGGAAAACCAACATGTGAAGACAAAAGAGAGCCGCCCTTGGTCCTGATTTACTAGCCAGTTTTATTTTGTATTGGCTTGCTCATGACTTGAGGATTAATGGTAGGATTTGGGCCTGAATCCCTGTTAGTTTGCACTGATAGCATTCAGGAGAAAGAGGGAATTTATCACCTAATCTCCCACTATTATTGGAGCTGCAGTGTCAAAAGGAACAGAGCACTTCTTGAGACTCTTGTTAACTTTGATGGATGTCCTCAAGAGATGCACTGTAGAAGTGGGAAAAGAATATTTTGTTCTCACATTTAACACTGAATTGCAAATTTTTGGATTGTGCTTTTTAGGGTAAGGGAAGAAATAAACCATTCATTGCAAGAACTCACACTGAGGAGGAAACTGGAAACATTAGGCATGTTGCAGGTTGGTGGTGGGTAGAAGCAAGTCAAGAAATAGAAAGCATTTGACAATTTGCAAATGCCTGTGGTACAAGATCCCTGCTCAGTTAGTCTGATCCCAAATTCAGGTATTCTTGAACCACTCCTATTTTGACATTCTATTTTGGGTCTTCACATTTGCCTTTTAGAAGAGCTGTTTGTGTTTACATTTATGATATTGTGGTGCAGTCTTTATTTCAAGAGCTGGGTTCAGTGCTGCATATTCCAAAATCAACTTGTTTAAATTATAGTTCATGGGTATAAAGAAAATGCCGTTTTTTAAAGAAAGCATTTTCTCCTGGTTCTTGTGCCAGAAATATTATGAATGAACACATGTATAATCACCTGTTCTTTGAGAGTAACAAGAAACAGTTGCAAGTTTACAAGGGGTTTGAGGTTCTTTCAAGGGAAATTAGGTTCTGTTATGATGGTTGCTTACAGAAAGAACTGGCAAGTACTACTTCCTTTATTTATTTGAAGAATATGTTGAACATGAAGACATGTCATGGAATTTGAGGGTAGATGATGGCTGAAAAGTTTTAGAATGTCTCTTCATTGAAGTAGGTTTTCAGTACCAAGAGCCTTCTATATTTGTTGCCAACAAAATGTCCTTGCTCTACCTCTTTGAACATTCATCTTGGAAGATTTTCATCATAGCCCTTTCAGCATGGTGTATGTTCCAATCTGGAGTTATGCTCTGTGATGCTTTATTCCTCATGCCATCAGCAGGCTCTTATATCATCCATTGGTTTGTATTCAGCATCCTCCTGGGGCTGCTAAGAGAACTGGTGGGAATTTTCCACAAGACCTTGTGCCAAGTTGGCACAAGGTATGGTCAAGAGAAGGAACTCACATGTGAACACATATAGGCCAGATATTTCTGCATCTCATGATGAGTTCAAGTGGCCCTGGAATTTCCCAGCAGATAAATTTCTGAACACAGCTTAGTTGTAAGTCTACAGCAAAAAAGGTATGGTTTTTCAGGTGTAGTTGTAGTGAGCACAGAGTATCTATCCTGGAATGTCAGCACCATCATATCTTCTATCCAACATCCTGACTGAGTGATTCCCATGATTCCATATAATCCTTCAGAAGGTGCATCCACCTTCAACTAGAAGACCCACTTCCCAGGTTCCATCTGTCACCTGGCTGAACTCTGTAGGGAAATAGGACCAACTCACAAAGTTGGGTGTGAAGTGTCCCAATTCAAAGATCACTTAACCCACCATACTCACTGCATACTCAAATGCAAGGAGTTCTCACCAGCCATGATTTGGTTTGGTTGCTAGGGCCTTAGGCTTGTTTCCTGACTAGGATATTCTGAGTGTGCCCAGAAGTGATGGAGCAGATGTGGATGGAATTAACTCTGTAGCAAGTGCTCAGCTCTGTCATCCATGTGTCCCCATGCACACTTCCACCCACCCAGGCCAATGGAACTAGTGTGGGATAATTGCCAGCTGTCATAATGCCCAGTGAGGCCAAAATAGTACAGTGATACCTAGTGGATCTGAAGTTTAGTGTGAGCTGTTAGGCTTCAGAGAAGTTCCTTGTCCTACCTGGTCCTGGAGGGATCAACAAGCCCAAAGGAAGGGGCTGTGCTCTCCTGGCCAAATAGGTTAGAATTCTATTTTGGAAAACCTCAGTTCCCTGACACTCACTTGCTTCTTCTTTCCTCTGGCCACCACAACTGATCTGTTGCTTGTTTTCACCCTTGGCCTGAAGTGGCCAGGAGCGGAAGCTTCTCTGATTACAATGAGATCCGTGATGTCATCTTACCGTCAGTTGTTATCTCAGGCAGAATCTGCAGTGCAGGAGCAAGGTCATGGGAGTCACTCCTTAAACTCCATTTTTGCTCAAGTTTCAGAAAAATCCTATGGGGGGAGAAAACAACTGTTCCCCTACTGGAGCCTGCAATCCCTGAGTCATTCTCACCCAACCTGCCTTATGCTTGTCCCTTCCACCTGGATAGAGGAGCTCCCCCTATTTTGCTCTAATGTCACAGGAGCAGTGATAATCAAGTGAGGCATTGTCCTGAGTGTAACTGAATGCAACTGAATCATTGACAGATCAGGGATATGAATTTAAGCACTTACCTCACTGTAACAAATCTTGAGAGTAAAAACTACAAACATACTGAGACGAAGATTGAAATTGGATGAGGAATGTTTCCTTTCTGCCAGCAAATATGGGTCCTGGAAACCCAGACCCCAAGAGCCATCACCACTTGCCTTTGTCTCTTTATATTTCCTCCATCATTTGGATAATTGAAGAGGCCTTACTTCATTGAAGGAAACTGGCCTTTCCAAGGAGAAACAATGTTCTCTGCCTCACCCCTACCTAAGATGATAGGCAAGATCCAGAAGATCCATAACCAGCACTGGACTGTGCATTTTGCATGGCACTGTGCTGGTAAGAATTTTCCAAACTAAAATGCCAAAAGGAAAAGTAAAAAAAAAAAAAAAAATATCAAGGAAGGTGTCAGTAGATTGTGAAAGTAATCGCTGAAGATGCAATGGAGAGTGATTCTCAAAATCCCCTTTCATAATAACAACCTGAGTATATTCTCATGGCCACATAGTCCTGCCTCTCCTGGTACCTTATCCTCCATGGACCACTGATATAATTTTCTGCTCAGGCATCAGCTACAACCGTTTTCCTCCATAAGTAAAGACAGGATAAATTTTTCCTTCAGGACACACTCCTAGGCTGTGGGTAATGAGATGCAAAAAAGATTGTGCAAGATTGATTTTAGAAGGAGAATTAGAAATTTCTTTTTCATTGATTGGCTTTGTCTATGGTTGCTTCTTTGCATAGAACTTCACAAAGAAACTGAGGAGATCAATTCATGTACCTTAAACGTGCTGTTTCTGTGTTGACGATATAGCCCATCATGTAGGGTGCTGGTGTTGGAAGAGGAAAGGCAGGAGAAAAAACCCCAGGACCAAATAATTTTAAGAAATTAAGAAAAAGCACTTCTGATTGTGCAAACCTTCTATCCTCTCAACCTTGTTCTTCTTCTCCTCTGTTATTCAACAAAATCAACACTGTTCAACAACTACCAGTTTCACCTGCAAGCAATTTCCATTGATTCCATTCAGCTGGGAGATGCACTCAAATGGAGCAGTGCATCACCAGTCACCTGAATTGCTTAGGAGTATGTGTTTCCTCACATTTTTCAACTCTCATTAGTTCAGTCATTACATCTCACTCATCAGTATGCTAAGACCATCTTTTTTCCAGCAAATACTCCTAATAGGCAATGTGGACTTGGTTGCAATGGCATGAAATTCAAAATGAAACCTTACTTGCCTTTCCCAATTTTGAGGCTAATTGGACAAACTCCAAGACTGCCAATAAAGGGGACTTCCACCCCAGGGCTCTTTGCATGTGAATCACAAGGTCAGCTGTAGAACCAACATGTGAAGCTAAAAGATACTCACCCCTGGCTCTGATTTCCTAGTCAGTTTTAGTTTGTATTGGCTTGCTTATGGCTTAAGGAAAAATGGTAGAATTTGGGGCTGAATGCTTTTTAATTTGTGTAGATAGCATTCAGGAAAAAGGTGGGATTTACCTCCTACTGTCCCACTATAATTGGAGCTCTAGTGTCAAAAGGAATGTAGCGCTTTTAGTGAATCTTGTTAATTTTGATGGACTTCCTCAATAGATGCATGAGATGCAATAGAAGTGGGAGAAGCATATGTTGTTCTCATGTTTACCATGGATCTGGGAAATATTAGATTGTGCTTTGTATTAAAGGAAGGAAAAAACCATTCATTGCAAGAACTCACACTAAAAGGAGGAAACCAGAGACATTAGGCATTTTGAAGGTTGGTGGGGGGTAGAAGCAAGTCAAGAAATGAAAAGCAATTGACAATTTGCAAATGCCTTTGATACAATTCCATGCTCAGAAAGTCCAATCCTATATTCCGATATTTTTGAACCACTCCTCTTTTGATATTCACTTATGGACTTCACTTTTGCCTTTTAGCAGAGCTATTTCTCTTTACATTTGTGATATTTTGGTGCAGTCTTTATTTTGAGAGCTTGGTTCAGTGCTGCATATTCCAAATTCAACTCGTTTAAATTGTACTTCATGGGAGTAAGTGTTATGTTTTAAAGAAAGCCTTTTCTCCTTGTTTTTGTGACAAAAAACTATGAGTCAGCATATGTATAATCAGCTGTTCCTTGAGAGCAACAAGAAACAGACACGAATTTGCAAGGGGTTTGAGGTCCTTGCAAGGGGAATTATGGTCTGTAATGATGGTTGCTTATAGAATGAACTGGCAAGTACTACTTCCTGTATGTTGAATCTGAAGACATGTCGTAGAATTTGAGAGTAGACGATGAATAATTTTACAATGTCTCTTCATTGAAGTAGGCTTTCAGCACCCACAGCCTTCTGCATTTGGTGCCAACAAAATGTCCTTGTTCTCCCTCTTTGAATACTCATCTTGGAAGTTTTTCATTATAGACTTTTCAGCATGGTGCATGCTCCAATGTGCTGCTTTTTTCCTCATGCCATCAGCAGTGTCTTATGTAATCCTCTGTCTTGTAGTCAGCTTCTTCCTGGGGCTGCAAAGAGGACTGCTGGGAATTTTCCACAAGGCCCTGTGCCAGGTTGACACTAGTCTGTTCAAGAGAAAGGACTCATGTGTGAACACAGATAAGCCAGATATTTCTGCATCTCTAGGTGAGTTGTGTTGGTCCTGAAATTCCCCAGCAGGTAAATTTCAAAGTGAAGCTTAGTTGTAAGACCAGAGCCAAGGTGATGTGGCCTTGCAGGTGTAGTGAGCACAGAATATCTCTCCTGCTATGTCAGCTCAATCCTGTCCTCCATCCAACATCCTGAGTGAATGACTCACATGACTCCATATAAGCCTTCAGATGATACATGTACCTTCACCTGGAAGACCCACTTCCTAGATTCCAGCTGTCACCTGGCTGAACTTTCTAGAAAAAATGGAGCAACCCAAAAGATTGGGTGTGAAGTGTCCCAATTCAATGATCACTTAACCCACTATGCTCACTGCATGCTCAACTCCCAGGATCTGTCCCCAGTCATTATTTTGTGTGGTTGCTTGGGCCCTAGACTAGTTTCATATTTACAATATTCCGGGTGTGCCCAGCCTTGGAGGAGTGAATTTGGAAGGGAAAAGTTCTGGAGTCAGTGATCCACTTGGTGATCTACATGTCCCCAAGCACAACTCCACCCAACCAGGGCTAATGTAAATGATGGGGTATATTTGCCTGCTCTTATGATGCCTGGTGCAGCCAAACACGTGCAGTGATACCTAGCAGACCTGATGTTTTGTGTTAGCTGTCAGGCTTCAGAGGAGTTCTTTGTCCTGCCTGTTCATGGAGTTATCCACGGACCATGGGGCTGTGCTCTCCTCTCCTGGTGGAAGAGATTAGAATCACAAATTGGAAAACCTCAGTTTCCTGGCACTTGCTCCCTTCTCCTTTCCTCTGACCTTCACAACTGAGCTGGTGCTTGATTTTTCTCTTGGTCTGAATTGGCCAGGAATGGAATCATCTCTGGTTGCCAATGGAGAGGTGACACCATTGTGCTGTCAGGTCTTTCTTCTGTGACCTCAGGCAGAATCTGTAGTGCAGGAGCCAGGTCACAGGAGCCACTCCTCAAACATCATGCTGCTCTAGGCTAAGAAAAACCCTCTGGGAGAGAAACCAACTGTTTTCCAACTGGAGACTGGAATCCCCGAGCCATTCACATCCGACCTGCCTGGTGCCTGCCCCACCCACCTGGATAGAGGAGATATCACATTTTGGCTCTTATGTCACAGGAGAACTGGTAACCAAGTAAGGTATTGTCCTGAGTGTAACTGAATGCAACTGAATCATTGAGAGATCAGGAATATGAATTTCAGCCCTTATCTCACTGTAACAAATATTGAGAGTAAAAACTGCAAACATACTGAGAGGAAGATTGAAATTGGATGAGGAATGTTCCTTTCTGTCAGCAAATATGGGTCCTGGAAACCCAAACCCAGAGAGCCATCACCACTTGCTTTTGCCTGTTTATATTTCCTGACATCATTTGGCTACATTGATGAGGCTTTCCCTCATTGAAGGAAACTGGCCTTTCCCAGGAGAAACACCTTCCTCTTCCTCACCCCTACTTGAGATGATAGGCAAGATCCAGAACCAGCTTGTGCATTTTGCACAGCACTCTGCTGGTTACAATTTTCCAAAGTAAAATGCTAAAAGGAAATTTTTTTTAAAATGATCTGGGATGGTGTGAGTAGATTGTGAAATAATGGCTGTCGATGCAATGGCGAATGATCCCTCAAATCTCCTTTCATACTAACAACCTGAGCATATTCTAATATCCATATAGTCCTGCCTCTCCTATTTCCCTGTTCTCCATGTATCAGTTATATAATTTTCTGCTCAGGGATCAACTACAGATGGTTTCCTCCTTAAGTAAAGACAGGATAATTCTTTCCCTCAGGACACACCCCGGACTTTGGGTCTTGACATGCAAAAAATATTATTTGCCAGATTGTTGTGAAAACAAGAATTAAGAATTCCTGTTTCATTTATTGACTTCATCTAGGGTTGCTTCTCTGCAAAGAACTTCACAGACAGAGAATCTGAGGACATGATAACATGTATCCTAAAGTAGGTTTTCATGTGCTGATGATGTAGCCCATCCTGTAGTGGGCTGGCCTCACAGTCGGGAAAACCAGTGTTCAAATCCTCAGCACTGCAGGATTTGAAAAATGAAAAAAAAGAAATAAGAGTAAACACTTCAGAGGAAGCCAAACTTCCATCATGTCAACTTTTTTTTTCTCAATCAACATTGTCGAAGAAGTTCCAGTTTCACATGCAAGCTATTGCCATTGCCACGTTTTCAGCTGGGAGCTGCACTCAAAGTGAGCAGTGCTTTCTGAGTCACCTGCTTTTCTTAAGTGTATGTGTTATTTCACATCATTCAAATCTCGTTAGTTCATAGGTAACATCTCTTTCAGGAGTATTCTAGTGTGGATATTTCTTCAGCTAAATATTCAACTAGGCAGTGTGCAGAAGACTGCTGTGGCAGGAAATTCAAAATGACAAATGCACTGGTCTTTGGCATTTTTGAGGCTTCCTGGACACACTTCCAGACTCTACCAATGAAGGGCACTTTCACACCTGAGTACTTTCCACGTGAAACACAATGTCAACTGGAAAGTCAACATGTGGAAAAAAAAAGCAGCCGCCCTTGGTTCTGAGAATCCTATTCAGTTTTGCTTTGCATTGTCTTGCTTATGACTTGATGAAAAATGGTACGATTTGGGGTTGAATCCATGTTAGTTTCTGCCAATAGAATTCACTTGAAAAGGTGGAATTTATAAACTACTCTCGCACTATCATTAGATCTCCAGCATCAAAAG
This sequence comes from Sciurus vulgaris, assembly GCF_902686455.1. Classification (NCBI taxonomy): domain Eukaryota; kingdom Metazoa; phylum Chordata; class Mammalia; order Rodentia; family Sciuridae; genus Sciurus; species Sciurus vulgaris. Next base: position 5,433,780 of record NW_027632954.1, on the reverse strand, counting down.
AAATGGAGCACTTGTATAGACTCTTGTTGATTTTGAGGAATGTCATCAAGAGATGCACTGTAGATGTGGGTAAAGCATATATTGTTCTCAATTTACCACTTATCTGAGAATTATTGGATTGCTCTTTGCAGGGCGAAGGATGACAAAAGAATCCTTCTTTGTAAGAACTCACACCCAAAGAAGGTAAACAGATGCTTTAGGCAAGTGGCAGATTGGTGGTGGATAGGAGCAAGTCAAGAAATAAAAGGACTTGAGAATTTCCAAATGCCTGTGGTACACTTTTTTTGCTCAGGAAGTACTATCCCATATTCTGATATTCTTGAACCACTCCTGCTTTGGTATTCAGGTTTGCCCATGTTGGGTCTTCACATTTGCATTTTAGCAGAGCTTTTTGTGTTTATGTTTCTGATATTGTGGTGCAGTCAGTATTTCATGAGGTGGGTTCAGTGCTGCATATTGCAAATTCAACTCATTTAAATTGCAGTTCGTGCATGTAAGGGCTGTGTTGTAAGGAAAGTCTTTCCTCATGGTCCTTATGCCAAAAAATATTATGAATCAACATATGTATAATCAGCTGTCCCTTGAGAGCAACAAGAAAAAAAAAATACAAACACAAATTTTTAAGGGCCCTGTGGTCCTTACAAGAGGAATTAAGGTCCATAATGATGGTTGCTTACAGAATGAACTGGCAAGTACTACTTCTTCTATTGTAGTGTATGTTGAAGCTGAAGAAGTGGAATTTGTGGGTGGACCATGAAGCCTGACTAGTTTTAGAGTGTCTCTTCACTGAAGTAGGTTTTCAGCTCCAATACATTTATGATTTCCTTGCCCTCCAAATGTCCTTGCTTTCCCTCTTTGAGTATTCATCTTGGAAGTGTTGAGAACAGGGTGACATCTGTGCAGCCATCTTTTGTAAACCAGCCATTTCACGAACTGGTCTGTAAAACCCCTTCCAGGAAATGGCATGCAAGCACTAAGGAATGAGAAACTGTCTTAATCACCAGGATGCAGTCAGTTAGGACAGTGCCTTCAAGAGCCAATACAGGACAAACAGGACATGTTGGGCCCCGTGCTTGTCAAGGCTATTAAGAGATATCTGCCCAAGGAATGTCCAGCTGCCCAGAAACGTTATCTATCATTGACATGGGGGTTAGCCCCATCACATCTCCTGCATAGTTCACCCCTTCCCTCCTCCCTTCTTCCTCCAGGACCATTCAGCTCTGGCAGGACCCAATGAGAATGAAATAGATTGGCAGGACCCAAACAAAGAGGATGAATATTTAGCTGTTCAAATGTTAACCAATAATGTACAGGTCTTTGTGTGTGAATGCTTGAAATTCTCTTAAATAGAGTGCTTTCTTACCTCTCTGTGCTGCTCCCACTCAGTCACTGTAGTGGTCTGAGGGGCTGGCCATAGTCCAGGTATGAGCTTTCTTTAAAGAAAACCTCCTTGTGTGACTTGCATTACCATGTGTGCACTTTGACTCTCTGGGGATTGGTCAATATTGGTGTCTAATAATATCATCCATTGCTTATAGTCAGCATCCTTCTGAAGCTGGTAAGAGGATTCATGGCAATATCCCACAGGGTTCTGTGGCAAACAGGCACTAATCTGGTCAAGATAATGAACACGTGTGAACACAAATAAGACAGGCATTTCTACATGACGAGTTGAATTGAAGTGACCCTGGAAATTCCTAGCAGGTAAATTTCTGAGTGCAGACCAGTTGTAAGGCAGCCGCCAAAGATGTGTGGTCTTCCAGGTGGAGTGAGTCCAAAACATCTCTCTTTGCATATCAGCACCATCCTATCCTCCATCCAACATGCTGAGTGAATGACTCCCACATCTCCATATTAGCCATCAGAAGAGGCACCCACTTTCACCTAGAAGACACACTTTCCAGTTTACAGATGTCGCCTTGCTGAACTTTCTAGAAAATGAGGAGCAACTCTCAAGATTGGGTATGAAGTGTCTTAATTCATAGATCACCTAAGCCACCATGCTCACTGCATTCTCTACTGCCCTGAGCTTTCACCAGCCATCATTCAGTGTGGTTGCTAGGACTCTAGGCTAGTTTCCTGAGTAGGATATTCCAGGTGTGTCCAGTCCTAGAGAAGATTCGGAAGAAAATACAACAGAGTCGGTGCTCAGCTTGGTAATTCATGTGCCACCAAGCACTCCTCTGCTCAAACTGGACCACTGGACCTGGTGGGGGATAATTGCTTGGTGTCATGAGGCCTGGAGCAGACAAATGAGAACAGTGTCACCTAGCAAACCTGGAGTTGAGTGTCAGCTGTGCAATTTCAGAGGGGTTCCTTGTCCTGCCTGGTCCTGGAGTGATTCACCAATCACAGGGCTGTATGCTGCACACAGCCTGGCTTCTTGACTCCCATTCCAATGAGTTTAGAATAACATTTTTGAAAACCACAGGGCCCTGGAACTCGCTCCCTTTGTATTTCCTCTGACCAACCCAACTGAGCTGGTACTTGTTTTCAATGTTGATCTGAAGCAGCCAGGAGTGAAAGCTTCTCTGGTTACCATGGGATTAGTGAAACCATTGTGGTGTCATGCCTCTCCTGTGTGACCTCAGGCAGTGACTGTGGTGCAGATGATACGGGGCCATTTAATGGTGACAAGTTCTGCTCCTTCTAATGTTGAAGACTGAACACTAGAGTAGCAGCCAAGACAAGCATATTAAATAGGTTTTATTTAAAGGTAATAATACAGACTTCTCTCCGGAGGAAGAAGGGGGCCATGGCTGACGTTCTAAAGTCCCAAGAAGTGAATGCACCCTACATCTTTTATAGGTTAAAGTCTCTTTTGTTCTCCAGTACTCTCCCCCCTTATCTCTCCTTCCTGCCTATGTGACTAGGCCTGGTTTTGCATTAAGTGAGAAGCCATGGGCAGGGGGAGGGCCAAGGTGATTCAGGCAAGTAAGGGCCCAGGGGGCATTAATTAGCAGCTCCTTGTTTGCAGTCTTTGATAAAGGCAGGTAAATTTGGTAATCAATGGGCTCCAGAGATTTTTGACATTCCATTCTCCCAGGGGCATTCTCCAACTTCCAGAGGCAGATGACTTTCATGGCCTTTATTTCCTCAATTTGACCTCATCCTCTGTTTCTACACTAACTACCTGTCTTTAATCTGACTTCACAAGCACCATGTCACAGGTGCCACTCCTCAAACTGCAGGCTACCCAAGTTAGGAAATACCCTCTGGAGAGAGAAAACAAGTGCATTCTCCAAGCTGAGCCTGTAATTTCCAAGCCATTCACACCTGCCCGGCCCAATGCCTGTCCCTTCCACCTGGATTACAGCAGCTCTTCCATTTTTGCTCTCATGTCATAGGAGCATTGGTAACCAAGTGAGTCATTGTCCTGAGTGGAATTGAGTGCAAATAAATCATCGGAGAGATCAGGGATATGAATTTCAGTCCTTATACCACTGTAATAAATCTTGAGAGTAAAACCTGCAAACATACTGAGCGGAAAAATAAAATTGGATGAGGAAGGTTTCCTTTTGGCCAGCAAATATCAGTCCTGGGGACCCACACCCCAAGAACCAATACCAATATCCTTTTCCTGTGTATATTTTCTGACATCATCTGGTTAAGTTGATGAGGCATTCCCTCAATGAAGGGAACAGTCCTTTCCCAGGAGAAACACCTTCCTCTGCCTCACCCCAACCTGAGATGATAGGCAAGATTCAGTCTCTGCACTGGCTTGTGCATTTTGCACAGCACTGTGCTGGTTAGAATTATTTTTTTTTCTCTTGTCTTGATTTTTTGTGTGTGTGTGTGTTTTTTTTTTATTGTAAACAAATGGGATACATGTTGTTTCTCTATTTGTACATGGCGTAAAGGCATACCATTTGTGTAATCATAAATTTACATAGAGCAATGTTGTTTGATTCATTCTGTTATTTTTTCCCTTCCCCCCACCCCTCCCACCCCTCTTTACCCTCTATACAGTAGTTCCTTCCTCCATACTTGCCCCCCTCCCTAACCCTAACTCTAACCTTTCCCTCCCCCCCATTATGTGTCATCCTCCACTTATCAGCGATATCATTCGTCCTTTGGATTTTTGAGATCGGCCTATCTCACTTAGCATGATATTCTCCAATTTCATCCATTTGCCTGCAAATGTCATAATTTTATCATTCTTTATGGCTGAGTAATATTCCATTGTATATATATACCACAGTTTCTTTATCCACTCATCAATTGAAGGGCATCTAGGTTGGTTCCACAGTCTGGCTATTGTGAATTGAGCAGCTATGAACATTGATGTGGCTGTATTCCTGTAGTATGCAGATTTTAAGTCCTTTGGGTATAGGCCAAGGAGTGGGATAGCTGGGTCAAATGGTGGTTCCATTCCAAGTTTTCTAAGGAATCTCCACACTGCTTTCCAGAGTGGCTGCACTAATTTGCAGCCCCACCAGCAGTGTATGAGTATACCTTTCTCCCCACATCCTCGCCAACACCTGTTGTTACTCGTATTCTTCATAAATGCCATTCTAATTGAGGTGAGATGGAATCTTAGGGTGGTTTTGATTTGCATTTCTCTTATTACTAGAGATGTTGAACATTTTTCCATATGTTTGTTGATTGCTTGTAGATCTTCTTCTGTGAAGTGTCTATTCATTTCCTTAGCCCATTTGTTGACTGGACTATTTGAATTCTTTGAGTAGAGTTTTTTGAGTTCTTTATAGATTCTGGAGATTAGTGCTCTATCTGAAGTATGATTGGCAAAGATATTCTCCCACTCTGTAGGCTCTTTCTTCGCATTGCTGATAGTTTCCTTTGCTGAGAGAAAGCTTTTTAGTTTGAATCTATCCCAGTGGTTGATTCTAGCTTTTATTTCTTGTGCTATGGGAGTCCTGTTAAGGAAGTCTGGTCCTAGACCAACAAGGTGAAGATTTGGACCTACTTTTTCTTCTATAATCTGCAGGGTCTCTGGTCTGATTCCGAGGTCCTTAATCCATTTTGAGTTTAGTTTCGTGCATGGTGAGAGATATGGGTTTAGTTTCATTCTGTTGCATATGGATTTCCAATTCTCCCAGCACCATTTGTTGAAGAGGCTATCTTTTCTCCATTGCATATTTTTGGCCCCTTTGTCTAGTATGAGAAAATTGTATTTATTTGGGTTTGTGTCCATGTCCTCTATTCTGTACCATTGATCTACCTTTCTACTTTGGTACCAATACCATGCCGTTTTTGTTACTATTGCTTTGTAGTAGAGTTGAAGATCTGGCATTGCAATACCCCCTGTTTCACTCTTCCTGCTAAGGATTGCTTTAGATATTCTGGGTTTCTTATTCTTCCAGATGAATTTCATAATTGCTTTCTCTATTTCTGTAACATACACAATTGGGATTTTAATTGGAATTGCATTGAATTTGTATAGCACTTTAGGTAGTATGGCCATTTTGACAATATTAATTCTTCCTATCCAAGAACACGGAAGATCTTTCCATCTTCTAAGGTTTTCTTTAATTTCTTTCTTTAGTGTTGTATAGTTCTCATTGTAGAGGTCTTTCACCTCTTTTGTGAGATTGATTCCCAAGTATTTTATTTTTTTCGAGGCTATAGTGAATGCGGTAGTTTTCCTAATTTCTCTTTCCGAAGATTCATCACTTATGTATAAAAATGCGTTGGATTTATGGGTATTGATCTTGTAACCTGCTACTTTACTGAATTCACTTATGAGTTCTAAGAGTTTTCTGGTGGAATTTCCAGGTTCCTCTAAATATATAATCATGTCATCAGCGAACAGGGATAGTTTGAGTTCTTCTTTTCCAAATCGTATCCCTTTAATTTCTTTGGTTTGTCTAATTGCTCTGGCCAGAGTCTCAAGAACGATGTTGAATAGAAGTGGTGAAAGAGGGCATCCCTGCCTTGTTCCAGTTTTTCGGGGGAATGCTTTCAGTTTTTCACCATTTAGAACAATATTAGTCATGGGCTTAGCATAAATGGCCTTTACAATGTTAAGGAATGTTCCCACTATCCCTATTTTTTCTAGTGTTTTGAGCATGAAGGGGTGCTGTATTTTATCAAATGCTTTTTCTGCATCTATTGAAATAATCATGTGATTCTTGACTTTAAGTCTATTAATATTGTGAATTACGTTTATTGATTTCCTGATGTTGAACGAACCTTGCATCCCTGGGATGAAACCCACTTGATCATGGTGTACTATCTTTTCAATATGTTTTTGTATGCGATTTGCTAAAATTTTGTTGAGAATTTTTGCGTCAATGTTCATTAAGGATATTGGTCTGAAATTTTCTTTCCTTGATGAGTCTCTGTCTGGTTTAGGTATCAGTGTGATATTGGCTTCATAGAATGAGTTTGGGAGGGTTCCCTCCTCTTCTATTTTATGGAATACTTTGAGAAGTTTTGGAACGAGCTCTTCCTTAAAGGTTTTGTAGAACTCGGCTGAGAACCCATCTGGTCCCGGACTTTTCTTTGTTGGTAGGCTTTTGATGACTTCTTCTATTTCAGTACTTGAAATTGGTCTATTTAAATTGTTTATGTCCTCCTCATTCAGTTTAGGCAATTCATATGTCTCTAGAAACCTGTTGATGTCTTCGAAATTTTCTATTTGGTTGGAGTATAGATTTTCAAAATAGCTTCTAATTATGTTTTGTATTTCCATCCTGTCTGTTGTGATATTTCCTTGTTCATTCTGAATTTTAGTGATTTGGGTTTTCTCTCGTCTTCTCTTTGTTAGTGTGGCTACAGGTTTATCAATTTTGTTTATTTTTTCGAAGAACCAAATATTTATTTTGTCAATTTTTTGTATTGTTTTTTTTGTTTCAATTTCATTGATTTCAGCTCTGAGTTTAACTATTTCCTGTCTTCTACTACTTTTGGTGCTGTTCTGTTCTTCTTTTTCTAGGGCTTTGAGCTGTAGTGTTAGGTTGTTTATTTGTTGAGTTTTACTTCTTTTATTAAATGCGCTCCATGAAATAAATTTCCCTCTAAGTACTGCTTTCATAGTGTCCCAGAGATTTTGATATGATGTTTCTTTGTTCTCATTTACCTCTAAGAATTTTTTAATTTCCTTCCTAATATCTTCTCTTATCCATTCATCATATAATAGCATATTGTTTAATCTCCAGATGTTGGAATAGTTTCTGTGTTTTACTCTTTCATTTATTTCTAACTTCAATCCATTATGATCTGATAGAATACATGCTAGTGTCTCTATCTTCTTGTATTTGCTAACATTAGCTTTGTGGCATAATATATGGTCTATTTTAGAGAAGGATTCATGTGCTGCTGAGAAGAAAGTGTATTCACTCTTGGTTGGATGGTATATTCTATAAATGTCCGTTAAGTCTTAATTATTGATTGTGTTGTTGAGATCTATGGTTTCTTTGTTCAATTTTTGTCTGGAAGATCTGTCCAGTGGTGAGAGCGGCGTGTTAAAATCACCTAGTATTATTGTGTTGTGGTCTATTTGGTTTCTGAAATTGAGAAGGATTTGTTTGACATACATAGATGAGCCACTGTTTGGGGCATAGATGTTTATGATTGTTATATCTTGCTGATTTATGCTTCCCTTAGGCAGTATGAAATGACCTTCTTTATCCCTTCTGACTAACTTTGGCTTGAAGTCCACATTATCGGAAATGAGGATGGATACTCCAGCTTTTTTGCTGAGTCCATGTGCATGGTATGTTTTTCCCCATCCTTTCACCTTTAATCTATAGGTATCTTTTTCTATGAGGTGAGTCTCTTGCAGGCAACATACTGTTGGATCTTTCTTTTTAATCCAGTCTGCCAGTCTATGTCTTTTGATTGATGAATTCAGGCCATTAACATTCAGGGTTATTATAGAGAAATGATTTGGTTTCCCGGTCATTTGGTTCATTTTTAAAAATTTGTTTATTTATTTGTTTGACACAACTTGTTTCCTCCTTTATTTGACAATTCCTTTATGATAATTTCTCCCTTTGCTGATTTGCTTCTTTGTTTTTCATCTCTTCCTCATGGAATATTTTGCTGAGAAAGTTATGTAATGCTGGCTTTCTTTTTGTAAATTCTTTTAGCTTTTGTTTATCATGGAAGGATTTTATTTCATCGTCAAATTTGAAGGTAAGTTTTGCTGGGTATAAGATTCTTGGTTGGCATCCATTTTCTTTCAGGGCTTGAAAAATGTTGTTCCAGGACCTTCTAGCTTTTAGGGTCTGGATTGAAAAATCTGCTGATATGCGTAATGGTTTCCCCCTGAATGTAATTTGGTTCTTTTCTCTCACAGCTTTTAAAATTATGTCTTTATTTTGTATGTTAGGTATTTTCATTATAATGTGCCTTGGTGTGGTTCTGTTGTAATTTTGTGTATTTGGAGTCCTGTAAGCCTCTTGAACTTGATTTTCCATTTCATTCTTCAGATTTGGGAAATTTTCAGATATTATTTCATTGAATAAATTGTTCATTCCTTTGGCTTGTTTCTCTAGACCTTCCTCAATCCCAATAATTCTTAAATTTGGCCTTTTCATGATATCCCATAGTTCTTGTAGATTCTGTTCATGATTTCTTACCATCTTCTCTGTTTGTTCAACTTTGTTTTCAAGGTTAAATATTTTGTCTTCAATGTCTGAGGTTCTGTCTTCCAGGTGTTCTATCCTATTGGATATGCTTTCTATGGAGTTCTTAATTTGGTTTATTGTTTCCTTCATGTCAAGGATTTCTGTTTGTTTTTTTTTCAATATCTCTAACTCTTTATTGAAATGATCTTTTGCTTCCTGTATTTGCTCTTTTAACTGTCAATTGTTGCGATCATTCAATGCTTGCATTTGCTCTTTCATCTCATCGTTTGCTTCTCTGATCATTTTAATTATGTACATTCTGAACTCCTTTTCTGTCATTTCTTCTGCCATGCTGTCATTGGGTTTTATTGATGTAACATCTAGATTTGTTTGCAGCATTTTCTTTCCTTGTTTTCTCATATTGTTCAGATATCATTGGACCGCTGAGATATTGCCGATTTCCTCTGTTGATTTACAATGTCCCTGAAGATTTCTATATATATCCCCTCTTAGCCTTCAGTAGGCTGAAGTCTTGGAGGAAGTTGATAATGCGGTGCTCCACAAGGAAGGTGCCTCTCTAGGAGTGGTGGCCTTCAGGTGGGGTATATTCCCTGCTAGTGGGCAGAGGTGCCTCCACTTGTTGACCAATGGTCATCCAAAGGGGACCTAGGCTGTGGGCTGAGGCAAGGCCTGTTTGGGCCTGTGTCTCTGGTTTTACCATCCTTGTGGGGAAACCTCATCATTCAGGGAAGACTCACCCAGTGGGGAGGTCTCGCTGGTCAGTTTCCTCCTAGAGGTTCCTCAATTTACAGCTACTGCCTGGGCTGGGCTGCCTTCTTCTGCAAAGTTTCCAGCGGCCCGGCCCTACCTCCTGGGCCTGGGAGCCTCACCCTTCGCAGATGAATCTCCTTAGGCTGCCCCTCTTCAGAGAATTTGCCCACAGGCCTGGAACCTTTGCTCCACCCTAATCCTGTCTCTGTGGGGCTCTTCCACCCAGAAGCCTCCTAGATACTGGGACCCTGTTCTGCACCTAATCGCCTCGCTGCGTGGCCCCTCCTCTGAGCAGCCACCTGTGGCCCCGAACAATCGCTCTGAGTCCCAGAGACCCGCCACACGCCTCTTCCTCCAGACAGCCGCCCAGTATGCCGGTGTGGTCACTAGGAGTCCAAGAAACTCACTTCGTGCCTCCTCCTCCCACCAACCACCCGTAGCCCGGGGCAATCAATCACTCCGAGTCGAAGTGACCCTCCCCGTTCCTCCTCCTTCTCCAAATAACCCCCCGGGTGTTCAGGAGCAGTCCCTCTGAGTGGCTCTGAATCCACGTGACCCACTGCACGGGCCCTCTGGACACCACCCGGAGCTCAGGTGCGGCCACTCAAGACCAAGCGTCCCACCACGCTTCTCCTCCAGGCAGCCCCCCTGTGTTCAGGAGCTGTCACTTTAAGACCAAACAACTCACCACTCGCCTTCTCCTCTGAGCAGCCGCCTGGAGTGCTAATGCAGTCACTGCGAGTCCAAAGGACCCACCGTGCTCCTTCTCCTCCGTCTCCTACTCCTCCGGGCAGGCCCCGGGGTTCAGAAGTGGTCAGAGTCCAAACAGCTCGCCACGCAGCCCCTTCTCTGGCAACCGCCTGTAGCTCTGGTGTAGTCACCCGAATCCAAGCGGCCGCTCCTCTTCCTCCTCGTCCTCAGGGCAGGCCCCGGTGTTCAGAAACGTCGTTCTGATTCCAAACAGCTCGCCGCGCAGCTTCTCCTCTGGCAACCGCCTGTAGCTCTGGCGCAGTCTCTCCGAATCCAAGTGGCCATGCTCCTCTCCTCCTCCTCAGGGCTGGCCCCGGTGTCCTGAGTCCACACAGTTCTCCTCGCCACTCTTCCCCTGGGCAGCCGCCGGAGCCCCAGTGGCTGCTCCGAGTCCCAGCGCTGTGCCGAGTGGCCTCCTTTACGGCGCTCCCAGCTGTCCGAGTTCACTGCTCCAGCGGGGGGAGGGGCGTCTCGCCGGCAGCTCTACTTCACAAAGTTTCCTGCGATCCGGGACCCCCGTCCCATCCGGGATGCCCCCCCAGGGGGTGAGAGTCACCCGGCTGCTTTGAGTTGGTCCCAAGCGTCTCAATATCTTCTCTTTTGAATCCTGAGTCCTGGAGCAACATGAAATGCAGCCACCCTCTAGGCCACCATCTTGAAAACCCCTGGTTAGAATTATTAATAGTAAAATTCTAAAAAGAAAAGTAGGAAAAAAATGAACAAGGAAGTTGCCAGTAGATTGTGAATGTAATGAATAGGGATGCAGTGGTGAATGATCCTCAAAGTCTCCCTTTATACTAATATACTGAGCATATTTTTATACACATATAGGTCTGCCTCTTCTCATGCCCTGGCCTCCATGGATCACTAATATAATTTTCTGCTCAGGGATCAAATACAACCGGTTTCCTTTTAAGTAAAGATGGGATAATTCTATCCCTCAGGCCACACACATGCACCGTGGGTCTTCACAAGAAAAAAGGCTATTTGCGATATTGTAAAAAGGAGAATTAAAAATTCCTTAGGCATTGTTCGGCTTTATCTAGGGTTGCTTCCTGGCAAAGAACTTCACAGACACAAAAGTTGAGGGCATGAAATAATGTACCTTAAATGAGGTTTTCATGTGCTGAAAATGTAGCCCATCAGTAGTGGGCTTGCCTCACAGTGGGAAAGACCAGTACTTGAATCCCTGGCACCACGGGATGGGAAAAAGAAAAAAATAGACTAAACACTTTGGAGGAAGCCAAACATTTATTCTCTCAACTTTCTCTTCTCAACCAACACCGTTGAAGAAGTTTCAGATTTACATGCAAGCAATTGCCATTGCCAACTTTCAGAAGAGAGATGCACTCAAAGGGAGCAGTGCTTCCCGAGTCAATTGCATTTCTTAAGAGTACGTGTTCTTTCACATCATTCAAATCTCATTAGTTCAAAGGTTACATCCCTCTCAGGAGTATGCTAGTGTGAATATTTCCTCAGGAACTTATTCAACTAGGCAGTGTGCACAAGGCTGCAGTGGCAGAAAATTCAAAATAACAACTGCCCTTTTCCTTAGCAATTTTGCAGCTTCTTGGACACATTCCCAGTCTCTTCTAATGAAGAGCACTTTCACACCTGAGCACTTTCCATGTGAAACACAATGTCAACTGGAAAGCCAACATGTGAAAAAAAAGCAGTCACCCTTGGTTCTGAGTTTTCTAGTCAGTTTTTCTTTGCATTGCCTTGCTTATGACTTGATGATAAAAGGTAGGATTTGGGGTTGAATCCATGTTAGTTTCTGCTGATAGTATTCAGTTGAAATGGGGGAATTTATGACCTACTCTCACATTATCATTGGAGCTGCAGTGTCAAAAGAAACGGAGCACTTGTATAGACACTTGTTGATTTTGAGGAATGTCCTCAAGAGATGCAATGTAGAAGTGGGTAAATCATATATTGTTATCATGTTTACCACTTGTCTGGGAACTATTGGATTGCTCTTTGCAGGGTAAGGGATGAGAAAAGAGCTCTTCTTTGAATAACTCACACCCAAAACAGGAAAACAGGCATTAGGCAAGTGGCAGGTTGGTGGTGGGTAGAAGCAAGTCAAGAAATAAAAAGGAAAGTAGAGCCAGAGAATTAGCCAATATGTAAATAACTTTTTGTTATAATTGAAAGAAAAGATGCATCTGGGATGTGGAATTGCTTTGTCTCTTGTCAGTGTGTATCAGGACTTGCTCATAAGACTGACAGCAGAGGGGCTCAGGGTCGCACACAGGGTAAGAAGGGAGTAAGTGCTCAAGGATTGACATTTCCATGTGAGTCACTGGAGTGTACATCTTCTGGCTGTACTATAAGAATGCTTTAGTTCAACAGGAACATACATTCTTGCTAATACTTTAGTAGTAGAAATATGGTAATGAAAGAAGCTTGGTGTATCCTATTGCTTTGTCTCATTTTAAATTGTGCATTAAGTGAATGCATTATTTTAGATAACTCTTCCAATATGTCTATCTACAGGCTGTTGCTGTAAGGAAATCCCACAGAAACCATGTCGGACATGGAAAATCACATAAGGGAGTTTATTAAGCAAACAGAGTGTCTCCCTGCAGGGTAAGAGAGAAAATGAGAGGAAAAGAGAAAGGAAAGAGAAAGGGTGTGTGCTAGAGAGAGTGTGAAAGCCAGGAGGATAGAGAAAGTGAGGAGGTTAGACAGACGAATGAGAAAAAAATGGTGGGGTAAGTACTTTAAACAGGGCTAACAGGGGACCAATATTGGAGAAGGATACTTGCAAGCTGACTAATGAGCCAAGATCTAGCTAGGATGTTCACAGATTGACAAGTGGTTGGGAGGTGGGGAAATGGGTGCATTGGAAAGTGTGGGGAGAGCATCTTTATACAATACATTCCTTCATTTCTGTTTTAATAAGAAAATCTTTTGTTCTCCAGTTCTTTTCAAAGCCTTCTCTCTCCTCCCTGCCTAAGTGACTGGGGCTGGTTTTGCAGATGAGATGTAAAAAATCCACTCTCTTCCAGACTTTCAAAGGCAGATGATTTTCATGAACTTCATTTCCTTGATTAGACTGATTCCCTATTTCTACACTAACTGTCTGTCCCCAATTCTGACTTCATTTACCCCTCTAATTCTAGGAACTCCTTCACTGCTGTAGGGAAAGGGGGTGAGACCGATCTGGCTTCTTCGAGCTGGAAGGGGGCAGTGTGGGGCAAGATGTTTGGAGTTTCCTTTTTAGAAATTGGGTCAATTGAGGGGTCCATGGTAGAAGTCTGATTGGGGAAGAGCAGGTTGTAAAGCCATCTGGGGATGGGTGCTTCTATGAGAGAAGAACAAAAAGAAATGAGTACTGAAATGAGATTGATACAATATAAATGTTGCAGAATCTGGAACATGCCAATGAATACCATAAAGATGAAAGAAGTCAATAATTCTTCACCAGGGGGTGGAAGAAGTGAGAAGTTGTCCCCATAAAAAGGACCAGCAAAGGCTGGAGAGGATAAGGTCTTTATTTGGAAACTTTAACATTTTCCAGTTTATCAGGAATGTAAACACAACATTTAGTACAGATCTCTATACTTCTGCTACTAGCAAACATAGATTAAGCCTATCTGTGTCTGTAGGCTTTAAACTGACTAAATCTTCTGACTCTGGTAGTTTCTCATGATAGTTATCAGGCACATTTGCCTAAGAATCTCTTTTGTAGCTTTTACTCTTTATTCTAATGGGCTAACACAAGTATACATCTTAAGTTACATTCAAGTATTATTTCTTTTAAATATCTAAGAATGGCTATATTTTGTGTTTAACTCTTTTGCTAGGTGTTTAAGATCAAGTTGGTCAAAGTGACCTGTTCCTGTCTATTAAAGAGTCAGCTGAGTTCCCACAAGGGTCACTCATAGAGAATTTAAGAGCAGCTTTTAAGCTTCATTAGTGCCATTGGTTAGGCAGAATCTCCTTGTTGAGGTGGCTTCCCTTAAAAGCATCAGAGATGTCTCCCTTTTTCCTTGGCCCTCCTCTGCAGCAGGTGCACTGAGTGGCTTTTCCTCTAGCGGCCTCATCAATCTCCTTGGTCAGGAGGTTGTGTGACCCAGAGTTGCAAACCTCCTAAGAGAAGTCCTCTTATTCCCTGGGTTCAGGCTGACTTTGAGGATAAGACTCAAATAGGGACTTTTCTTGACCTCTGTATTTAATTTCAATCTCTATGTTTGATCTTAACCATCAAGCAAGTCAGTCTCACCAGTCATAAAGTAAGTGTACGGGGCTTTAGCTTCAATGTCTATAACTTTACCATTATTTACCCCCTTTTATCTAATTGGGGCTTAGATTATCTGTTTTATAGGTTATGGCTTACTATTCCAAGTTAATTTATGGTGTTTGCTCTTGAAGCAGTAATTCTGCAAAATATTGGTCAGGCCACAATTAGAGTTTACAAGAAATATACAAAATGGAATCACCAACAGTAGAACATTCAGTTTGTGCAATAGCTATCCTGAATTTTGGCTGAGTTCCCATTTGAGATCACAGTAATCTTTACAACAAATGTCAAACTTTTGAACACAACCTTAAATGAGTAAAAGTCTGGCTTACTTTGGAGCATTCTGACATGCAGCAGGGTTGTGAGACAGAGCTTATCTCAGGTAAGGCGGGGCTTTTCACAAATTTTAGGTAAAATGTTCTAATCCTGAGGCTAACTTTTACTCTTTTGCCATGACCAGCATGACCAAATTCTCAAGTTCAATGAGGGGCAAAGGAGTATAAACAAAGATTTTGAAGATTAAGGTGAGATCAGATGCAGCTCTGTTCTCTGATGGAAATGCAGGTCTAAAGGGTTATGTCAGCAATCTTTATATATGTATGTAAGCATTATTCTTTGTTTTCATGAAAGTTACAGAGACTATGACATTAACATAACTTTTTTCAGAGGTGCAAAGTGCAATGTGAGGAGCTCTGTGTAGCTCTTAAGGAAGTCTGCTGTTCAAAGTTACTGTAAGGTGGGAAGGAACCAGGGAAGGGAGCTGATTAAACACTGGTTATCTAGCAAAATAATTCCTTCCTTCCCAAGAGCTGTGAGCCTGAGATCAATGTACTGCCATAGCAGTTAGGGATGTTGGGCCCCTGCACAGGAGCACTCCCAGGAAACAGGCATGCCACAGCCATGAGGTCATCAGAGACCCCAATCTCAGTCACTGTTGTCCCATTTTTGCTACTGCACATTACACTCTTTCTTAAATGTGATATTAAGATGTTTGCATATATTGACTCCTGTGTACGTTAGTTATCTATGTGTACATATAGTTAACACAATTTAACATTATATCTAAAACATGAATTAAAGAAAGGCTGAGAGAACTTTTAAGTTTAATTTTGTGTGGCAAAGTGGCAAAATGCTTTCATGATTAACCTTTAAATAAATCAGGCCTTCAATAACTTTTAGAAATGCTTTTAACAAATTTTACATATACCCTATTGATGGCAGGTTCTATAATAGAACATTAAATCATAGGTTTACCACTATAGACAAATTTAGTGTGGATAATAGCAGCTTGATAAATTTTCTGCTTTAAAGGCTTGTATACCTGGAAAATGTGAACACATTTAATATAAAAAGAATAATGTTTTTAAGTATGTTACTCCATGGAATAACTTTGTAAATTAATTAGATGTCTCCAACAAACACGTTTGATTAATGCCATACATATCAACTCTAATTCACTCATCTTATTGTAAAAAAAACCCAAGATATCAGACAAGTGTACCAACAGTATTTGCTGTCTCTTTCCTGTGGAAGAAAAGCCCCAGAAAAATTGATGTTAGAAATTTTATAAACATCAACATTTAATGAGTTTGACCACCTAGAGACTTGTGAATTAATTTTAAAGACATTTAGCTTCTATTAGTTTACATAATTTAAATTGAACCTTTTGAAATCATGTGAATTAAAAATATTTTGATCCATTTTTTAAATTTTCATTTTTATGCATGCTTATATTTAACAGAAAAGTAAAGGTCTTGTAATATTCATCTCCATTACAATGTAACAGATGTTCAAAAATAACTCTAGAATTGGATAAGAAGAACTGATAAAAAATCATTAACCTAGATATGTAGGATCAAAGTTGTGAACTCAAAAATATAGCATTTAAGAAAAACAAAAGTCCTAGAAGAAAAATGATAATGGTCATTAATTAAAGCATGAGAAAATGAGAAAGAGAGAAGAGGTAAAAGGGAGAAAAGTATTCTGAGTTGTAGCCCAGGAGAAATTTAAAATGGACACTTTTTTTCCTTTGGTTTGAGACTGGTCTCCCACTGCACCTTCCTCCATTTCAATGTAATACTTGACTGAGATCTGAATCTGAAAGGGGCTAAAATGTTCTAGCAGAAACTTGATGCTTTGGTCCTTTTAACCCTTTTTCCTAGTTAGTAATTAATTTAGGTTTGGATGCAGAAAATTGTCAAACAATTATCTCTCACTACTTGTGGGGAATGGGGCTGCTTATATTAAATGGGGAGGCAGGGGAAGATGGAGAAGCAGCGTCTGGAGGTGCTTGAGTGTTTGGAAGAGCCAAGAAGCAAGAAAGAAGAAACTTGAAGATAAGGATTCCCTTTCCATCTGCCCACTTGCTCACAGAAGCTGTGTGCCATTACACAAATGGATTTTGATGGCTTTAAGTACAGGGGGTCAGGCAAAGGGGGTCTGGCAGAGTTGAATCTGCCAGATTGCAGGACACAGATTCCATGTTGGGGACTGATACAGCCAAGCCTGTGGCCAGGGCATCCCAAGGCCAGAGTACCAGGCTGGAGATGAGGGGCAGCACATTGATTGTGTTGTCACACAAGCACCAATGTGTGTGCTGGGCAAAAGCCACGAAGGGTTTGAGGACCTGATATCAGGGTTTTTGAGTACGAGTGCGTGAGCATGAGATGAGCCTCAACCCCTGAGATAGAGAATCTCCACCATAAAATCAGGAATCCATCCAGCAGATAAGACAGACTGTAGGGGCCTGCTGTAACTATAAAAGTTGTGGCTGGGTGAAAGGAGCAGACTTGACTGTCTGACAAAAAATGCAAGCCCTTAGTGGACAGCAAGCCAAAAATGTTACGAGAGCACTGCACCAAGGAGATAAGACAACATCTGGACCAGAACTGGAAACAAGCCAAGGAAAAGGGTATATAAACTCCCTTCTTAGACAGCTCTTTGACTCAGTCCTGATCTCCTGACTACTCCACGTCAGCCAGGTTCATGAGTCCCACCAATTATCCACTCACCGAGATTGTCAAGAATTCGCTGCTCTGATGGCTTCAAAACTAGCAGAGCCTGCCTGTCCTCAATCCACAAACCATCAGCCGGAGGAAGTTCCAAGACCAGCCATCGTCTTCCCTCTGACTAAGACACGTTGCATTCCAGGTCATCGGAACTGACATGACAGAGAGGACTTTGGGCAATTTGATTGAGGTGTGTTGGGTTTGACATGATTTTATTGAAGTGTGATATTGGAAGTATTAAGGTTAAGATATGGATTGTATTGTTCTGAGTGAATCAATAAAAGCCAACTTGTTTAGAACTAAATTTCTGGTCACTTGCCTCTCTGTCGCTCGCAACACTGGGGGTACCCCTACCCCTTAGCTGCCTCAAGATTCCTGGATAATTAGGTCTAGGGGAACCAGCCTAGAGGACTCACCAACCTGAAGTCCGGTGATGAATGCAGAGCTGAGCATCTGGGCAGAATGGAAGGTGGGACCGTGTCTGGGGGCACTGGAGCTTATATGGGTTTCCATTCGCTTAAGAGACAGTGGAAGTTCCTATCCCAAGTCATGGCACCAATGTAAGGAAATCCCACAGAAACCACGCCGGACACAGGAAATCACATATGGGAGTTTATTAAGCAAACAGAGTGTCTCCCTGCAGGGTAAGAGAGAAAATGAGAGGAAAAGACAAAGGAAAGAGAAAGGGTGTGTGCTAGAGAGAGTGTGAAAGCCAGGAGGATAGAGAAAGTGAGGTTAGACAGAAGAATGAGAAAAGAATGGCGGGGTAGGTACAGTAAACAGGGCTAACAGGGGACCAATATTGGAGAAGGATAATTGCAAGCTGACTGATGAACCAAGAGCTAGCTAGGATGTTCACAGATTGGCAAGTGGTTGGGAGGTGGAGAAATGGCTGCATTGGAAAGGGTGGGGAGAGCAGCTTTATACATTACAGTTGCCATTTCTTCAGTGAAATTTTTGTCCCCAAGAAATGATAACAGATTGAGTTGGTATAGTGTATTCTTGGTTATCAAAAATACTCATGTAGCTTTGGGATTTTGAATTGGTGAATATTCATGATGTGTGGAAAAGCATGATACACACTACAATCTCAATCGTGGAAAATGGGATATGGTGTATGTATACAAGCGACCTGGAGGGACACATCGAACTAAGCTGCTTGTGACTGGATGACTTTGTTCTTTGCTTGTGTTTTTATTTTTCCTGTAATGCACATATTAACATTTAAAAAATAAAAGCTATTTTAAAAACAAACAAACAAAAAAAGAACTAAAAAGGATTTGAGAATTTCCAAATACCTATTGTACATTTTTCCTGCTCAGGAAGTCCGCTCCCACATTTGGATATTCTTGAACCACTCCTGTTTTGATATTCAGGTTTTTCCCATGTTGAGTCTTCATGTTTGCCTTTTAGCACAGCTGTTTGTGCTTACATTTCTGATATTGTGGTACAGTCTTTATTTGGAGAGATGGGTTCAGTGCTGCTTATTCCAAATTCAACTCATTTAAATTGTAGTTAGTGTGTGTAAGGGCTGTTGTAAGGGAAGACTTTACTCATGTTTCTTGTGCCAGATACAATATGAATCAGTTTATGTATGATCAGCTTTCCCTTGAGAGCATTAAGAAAGATCCACAAATTTTGCAAGGGCATTGAGGTCTTTGCAAGGGGAATTAGGGTCCGTAATGATGGTTGCTTACAGAATGAATTGGCAAGTACTAATTCCTCTATTTGTAGAGTATGTTGAAGCTGAAGACGTGTCATGGAATTTGTGGGTAGACCATGAAGGCTGACTAGTTTTAGAGTGTCTCTTCACTGAAGTATTCTTTCGGCACCAACACACTTCTGATTTCCATGATACCCAAATGTCCTTGCTCTCCCTCTTTGAGTATTCATCTTGGAATCTTTGAACCATTACCCTTTCAGCATGGTGCATGTTCAAATCAGGTGTTATGCCCTGTGATGCTGTGCTCATCATGCCACCAGCAGACTCTTATATTATCCACTGCCTTGTAGTTGGCATCCTCCTGGGTATGGTAAGATGTATAGTGGAAGCAACACAATTATTACATAATCCGTATTTGTTTTTTTAACAATAGGAACCTGTAGGATGTCAAAGAGACTTGTGTACAAAAGTGGAAAAAGCTTGTGTACAAGCTTTTCCAGATGGTAATTTTTTAGCCCTAGATTCATGAAGGTGATACTATTTGAAATAAAATGTTTTCCTATATTTTTTGCTAACATATATACGTTATTATTTCTTGCCCAAAACATGAAAAGACCAATCAAGTGTACGATTTTCATAGCCTAAGAAATGCATTTTTCTCTGAAGTTTTTCTTGTGATATCAGCCAATACCATCCTTCTTCTCTTTCATATCTAGAAGGAATGTATCACCATTCTTGCCATCTGTCAGAACAAGAAACAGTAAAAAAAAAATAAAATAAAATAAATTAAAATATGCAAGGGGCAGTGGGAGGAGACTAGAGAGGACAGGGGTACAGATGAGAATTTAGTGGACGTTTAACATGGGTAAAGTTTGAATCACAAAAAAAGCTTGCATATTCAAAGCATAGAGTTAAATCAAAGAGAAAGAAATCAAGCCTGACAAATAGGTGAGATTGACCACCACAATAGGAATCATACTATTCTCCATCTAAAAGATTTCTTAACATTGCATGATTCCAGTATCTTGTGTCCAAAGTACATACATTTTTAAACTAGAGTAGCTGTTGGTGGGGAAACAGTGATGGTAAGACCTCAGCAATAAATGGAACCAGGATACATTATTATCATCTTCTGTCAGTACAGCAAAAAGCCATATGGATTTTGTTCTTCCTTCATTAAAGTGGAGGCCTCAAGTTCAAAGGCCATTTCTCAATCCAAGAGACCAACCTGATGAGTACACATATCCTACTAAAAATAGGATTATTTGTGTAATATTCTTTGGCAGTTTAGTGCCAAGATCATAGAGAGGACTTGACAGTTACTTCCAGATACTGCTTTCAGAAGCTTTGTTGTGCACATGTGAGGCAAAATGACAAGTCTTAGACCACTGTGTGAGTAGAGATTTGAACGTCTTGGTGGCTTTGTATGAGCTTGGGCAAAACCAATGTCTTCCGTGTTCATCCAGTGTCAACTCACTCCTCCATTTCCCATGTGGGCTCAAAATGTGACTTCCATATTTGTGTACAATTCTGACTGCTTTTCTTGAGAATGCTGCAAGGTTGATCCTCTACTACTTTGGTGACCATTTCCACAACCCCTTGGGTGCTGGGTCTTAATCATCCAGCTGCAAAGGTCATAAATTCCCTGTAAGTGTGGACTGACAATCTCTCAGCTCTCACACTCAGTCATGAACTCCAGATGAGTGACCCTAGAACTACCCCATCAGAAAAGAAGAAAGACAGTCTAGAGGATAAATTGATGGCACACATGTCTTCAAGGATGCAGGAAGTAAATAGGAAGATGCAGTGAGATCTAGGCATCAGGAACTTACATGATGCCATTATCAAAGAAAGGGCATCACTCTTTATTATGGTCTGAATATTTCTGAGCTTCCAAAACTTGTATGTTGAAATCATAAACCCCTAAGGTGATGACAGGAAGTGAGGCCTTGGAGGATATTAGGTCATTGATATAAAGTCTAATGAATAGAATTATTGTGCTTCAAGAAAAAAACTTCCCCTCATCTCCCTTATTCTGAAGGAGGGAAGAAACTGAATCCTGTGGTTAACACTTGAAGTATTTTGAAATTGCAACTTCAGGCAAACTGCTTCTCTTAGACACAAACTGTCATTGAAATATGCACAACAGAGACAGGTTAGTAGTCAAAACAGACAAGGAAGAACACTCTAGAACTGACAAGGCTACATAGTAGGTGTGCAAGCAATCAGAACCATAGATAGGAGGGCCCTGCATGCTTCGGATAAGACCTTCTCCTCCCTGGGTCTCCATTCCCTGGCTCACACAATAGCAAGCTGTACCTGAATATGGGAGGTCCTCTGTGCTGGCTGGTGATATTCCCAGGAAATAGCATCTACACATCTCTTAACATCTGTATTTATTCTAGTCATTCATAAAGAAGAATGAAATTATATCATTTTTGAAAAATGAATGAAACTGGAGAACATCATGCTAAGTGAATTGAGACAGAATCAGAGACAAAAGTGTAATGTTTTCTCTCATATATGAAAGGAAGAATGAAAACTGAAATTAAGAAAAAAAATATATATAGGGGATTTCATCAAAATAGAAGTTCAGCAGTATAGTACATACTCATGGGGAAGGAGAAGAGGGGAAAGTGAGGCACTGAGGAATGCAATTGATCAAAAGATGTTTGCACATATATGAATATGAAACAATGGACAAACTATAAAGATAATTATGAAACACTAATAAAAATATATGTTTTTGATACTAATGATTGAACCCAGGGATGTTTGTCCACTGTGCCAAATCACCAGTCTCCAATTTTTTCAAAGAGATACTCACAGTCTTTAAAAAGTTAAGCTTTATTTTATTTCATTTTTATGTTTTTTTGAAGATTGAACACAGTGTCTGACCCGTGCCAGGCAACACTCTACTACTGAGTGGCAACCCAACTCCTTCCCAGTTCTTTTTTGCATTTTATTTTTAGGCAGGGTCTTACTAACTTGCTCAGAGCCTTGCCAAGTTTCTGAGACTGGCTTTGAATCAGTGGTTCTCATACCTCAGTCTCCTGACCACTGAAATTTCAAGTGTTCATCACTTTGCCCAGCTAAAAATATTTTTTAAAAAGTCATGTAAAATACAAAAGCCCAGACAGAATGTAACATCGGTTGAAATCTACCACACCTCTAAAAAATAACAATTGTCACTGCTTCAATTAATCTATGAAACAGAAAGGGAAGGTAAGTGCTTCAAAATTCATTTATTGATGCTTGAATTACACTGATGCCAAAACCAGGTAAAAACAGGTCAACAAAAGAAAACTACAGATGCACATCCCTGATAACACAGCTGAAAAAATTTTTAATAGAATATTAGCAAATCATATACGAAAGCACATTAAGAAGACTATAGATCATAACTGAATTGGTTTCATTTCATTGTGTAAGGATGGTTCTGTATATGCAAGTAAATAAATATAATTCTCCATATGAGTAGAATTATAAACAAAATCACATGATCATATCAATAGAGCCAGAGTAAGTCTTTTTAAAATATAGTAGCAATTCATAATATGACCCTCTAAAACTAGGCTTAATAGGAAATTACTCCAACATCAAAAATTCTATATAGAACAAACTCAAATCCAATATCATATGAAGCATGAAAAAGTTAAAATCATTTCCTCCAAATTAGGAATAAGAAAATGATGTCTACTGTCTCCACTCCTATTTGATATAGAACATGAAATTTTAACTATAGCAACTAGGCAAGAGAAGGAAATAAAGGAGATATCAAGAGGGAATGTGTCAAATTATAACAGTAGATTATATAGTCCTCTGCATAGAAGAACCAATATGTTACAACAGATCTCTATAAGAGATATATAAATTCGATCAAGGAACAGGATAGAAGATCAACATGGAAAATTCAATATCTTTTCTAGATATCAATAGTGAATACGCTGGAAAAGAAATCAGAAAAATAATCCCATTCAAAATAGCCTCCAAAATTCTGTAGAAATAAATTCGGTCAATGTGGTGAACAAGCTCTACAATCAAATTTATAGAACACCAAATGTAGAAGACTCTAAAAGATGGAATAAACTTTAACGGTCTTGGATAGGCAGGGTTATTATTGATAAAATGACTGTAATACCAAAAGCAATATGTAGAATCAATGTGAACCTTTGAAGATACTATTAACATTCTTCAAAGACCTAGAAAAAATAGTACTAAAATTTACATGAAAGACCTAGAATACCTAAACCCATAGAGAAATGAGTGCAATACTGGAGGCATCATGATGACTTATGTCATGTTATACTACAGAGTTCTAGTAAAAACCCATCTTGATATAGTCATCAAAACAAACACAAAGATCAATGCAATAGAATAGAAGGCACAGATAGAAATGCACTGGCTTACACTCATTTAATCTTGGGTGACAATGCCAAAAACATACATGGGAGAATAGGTAGTCTTTTACCACTTGTGCTAGAAAAACTGGGTGTCTATATGTAGAAGAGTTAAACTTTATCCCTATTTCTGATGCTGCATGCAAACTTAAACTCAAATTAAATCAAAGACATAGGAATTATACCAGAAGCACTACAGCTGCTAGAAAAAATTATGGAATCCACACTCCAAAAGATTGCACAGGCACCAACTTCCTTAGAAAGGTTGGTAAAGGTCAAGAAATAAAACCCATAATCAGTGATGGAACAACTACAAATTAAAAAGTCTCTGCACAGCAATAATGTACAATGAAGCAATAAAGAACAATGAATACCCTGTAAAAAAACAGCATAAAGAATTGGAGAAAAATTTTCCAGCTTCTCTCTCAGCAGATGATAATATCTAGAAGATATTTTGAACTGAAAATAATTAACAGAATCCCCTCACAAAAACCCAATTGGTAAATGAGACAATGAACTAAATAGACATTTCTAAAATTTTAATTAAAAAAAGAAATACAAATGGTACACAATTACATAAAAATTTTGCCTTCTTTGGAACTCAGGGAAATTCAAATCATAACTCCACTGATTCTTTTATTTCAAAGTCAAAAATCATTAATATAAGTAATAATCAGTGCTGACAAAGATGCCGATAAAGACATCATACACTGTTTTTTGGATTGTCAATTAGTACAACCTATATAATAGATTCTCAAAACTATTAAATTAACATATGAGCCATCAACATCCCTTAGTGTGTTTATCCAAATATTTAAAGTCAGCACACTATAGTGATGCATGCATAAAATTTTTTAGCACAGTAATTTACATTAACCTAGTTATGATATCAGACTGTGTGTTTATCAACATGTGAACAGATAGGGATATATGATATGTAAAAACAAATTTTATACAGTCATGAATAATAAAATTATGTAATTTGCAGGAAAATGATGGAACTGGAGAATATCAGATTAAGTGAATAAGGCAGATTCAGAAAGACAGCAATCAAATATGTGCTCCCATAGATGGAAGACAAAGATTTAAAAAAAGGAAAAAATTAACGGATTTCACACAAACAGAAGGGAGAAATGTAGAGTAGCAATAGTGGGTAGGGGAAGGAGGAGAAGAAATCAATTGAAAGTACTGGGAATTCAAATTGACCAAGTTATTTTATGAGCATATAATTAATATACCACAATGAATCATACATGAATCATTATTATGTGCCAATTACACATTTAAAAATAATGGAAATCAAAGAGCTAAAGACCATGGATCCATTGATTCTACCTATATCTTATTGGCCAGAATATAATCACGGTTATTCCTAATTGCAAAGGTGGGAAAGGTAGGTTTTAAAGTCATACAAAAAACAGAAACTAATTTTATGAACAGTAACTGATATTGCATCATCATATTTATGCCTCCAAAAATAACTGCTTTATTTTTTCACTTAAAGATATCTCTTTGAAGTGTGAGTTCTGGGACAGGCATGGAGCTGCTGCTGGCTGTCTACAAACGGAGCGAAAACAGGCCAGTCCTCTCTGGCTTAGGGATCACTCACTGTGCACAAGTACCTATTATCTATGACTTCATTTAATTCCCATGTGAGCCTTGGGATGTATTTGGCATCAGCCCTATCTTGCAGATGAGTAAACAGAGGATTTGAGAGATTAAAAATCTGTTCCAGTCTCTATAAATATATAAAAAGCCAGAATTCAAATGCGTCCTGATTCATTCCATACATTGGTCCTTAAATTTTTTTTCTGTACTAGTCAATACATATCAGAATATTCCTGAAAGTCTTTATATATTTAATGTCTGATACCTACTCCCTAGAGTGTATCACTTAACTGTTGGAACTACAGACCTAATATCAGTGTTTTACTGTTTAATTCTGACAAATGGAGATGGAGTCATTTTTTTGTGTTAAAAATCAGGGAAACATCAACAAAGAAATTGGACTCACCTTTCCAAAGTCATATGGGAAGTCCACAATAGAACAGTGGTGTGTACCTACCTACACCTCACTACATCTCCAAAGAGATCTTCAAGACTCCACAAAAAACACTAACCAAGGTTGGGAGTACACTGGACAATACTCTCCCATGGCTTACCTGAGAAAATTTCTATGGAGTGAGAGGGACAGAATTCCAGGAGGCACCTTGGTGATCAATGGGCCATGCCATGTCAGGGAGTATTATAGTGTCCAGGTGCTCAAAGGCAGAGGTGTGACTAGGCCTGGATGGAAGCTGCATGTAGAAATGAACTTTCCACAGCACATGAAACCCTGGTCTTCCTGCTTCCCAGATGAGTCTGGCCTAATTGTGCATATGCTGGAATGCCTGTTCAAGTATTTATGGTCTTCTCCTATTTTATATCTCCCTCTCACATGGCCTTTGAAGTCTTATGTTTTAGCATTTGTTGTTAAATTTCTTTTTCACTACCCCAGACACAACCACGTGGAATTATCCAGTTACAAGTTACAGTATTCAATATATTTATTTAAATTTAGTTCAAGTTTCCAATTATCTTTAGAAATAATTAATTTTTCATTTGTTAACATACCTACCTTAATTCTTCACATATCAATAATTGCTGTGATAAATAAGTAACTTCTGATTTCATCAACTGGAACATCAATGGATCTGCTTGAAATGATCATATCTTGGTTTGACTCTGGGAGTTAAGCCTCCACTTTTTCTTTAATACTTTTTGTATCTTCATATAAAGCAAGCAAAAATCTTGGCATAATTTTATATGGTTTCTCTCAGAGAAAGTGCAGACCTCCACTCTACCTCCATTGGTGTGGATGAGGCCTAATCTTGCAGACACCTTAGAGTGGACTCAGACCTTGGGCTCTGCTTCAGCTCTATGTTCAATCTGCCACTGATCTCTTCAACAAGTGACCTTGAACTCTGCCTCTATTTTTCATTTTTAATTTTATTTCTGATTGATTTTAATGTTTGAGAGCTTGAAACTAAACACTGCAAGTTTGGAACCGATGACTTATTGACCCAAGAATACCCAAAAATCGGTGCTGCATGTGAGAACAAACTAGGGAAGAGGGGCCTATCAAACACTGTAAGAGAACCCTCAGAGCCTGGAAACCACGGGGGTACAAGGAATCCCTCACCCCAAAGTGAACGCATTGTAATTGTGGAATGTTTGGACTAATTGGATCTTAAGGCCAGAATGAGACTAACTGGAGTTGTCAAAACGATGGAGACATTATTCCAATTAAGATCTCTTTCCAGTTGTATTCAGAGAACTTAGAGAAAATGTTGGAGCCCAACTCTCCCTAGACTGCTTTCATCCAACAGGGAATAAAGTACAATTTAGAGACAGGTGGCATATTCAAGTAGAGAAGCCACAGTTCTGTGTTCACCAGTGGAATCTTGTTACTGTTCTACAGACATTAAAATTACAGTCCTGCAGAGATAGAGCTTAAAGACATCTTTTCCTTAAAACCTACAGCTGTTTGAGCTCTCCATAGCTGCACAGATCCCTCCCCTGCCTCAGACTTCTGGGTTTCTGTGTGTCCTCAGAAGCAGAATTATTGTGTCTTTAGATCCAAAAATGTATGTGAAAGGAAAAAATTTGAGCCTACTAGTGTGGCTTCTGGTATCTGAAGAGGATATGTCAGATCCAACAGTACTACTCAGCACAGAGGACTGTGTTTTGTATGGCAAAATGAAGATATTTTCTTCTAAGAATATTTGCTTCTTTAATTTAGATCACCTTAAAGTAATTTTTTTCATAGGAATATCAAGTAATTTTATCTTTACATTTATTTTTGCTTGATGAGTTCTAGTGACACAGATTACATACAATTTGTCATCTAGAGGTATTAAATATTATTTATTCATATACACAGCATCAGATAAGCCATAAATTTTAAATTAGAATATTTATTAATTATAATTTCTCTACTGTCATCTTAATTCAAAAAGAACTATTGATGTGAGGGACTCCTATAATTGGAATAACTATAAATTTAAATCTTTAGAAGAAAATGAGGTTTTATGTTACAAACCTCATTTCACAAATGGGCATCTCACTTTGCTATAAACTACTTATAAGTACTTTCTCATGTAGTCTTTGAATCCAAATTAATTTCATGAAATAAAAATTTTCTTACCCTGTACTCTGTTAGGAAATGGCAAATGAGAGGACCATGATGCGAAGGTTTTGAAAAACATTAAATATTTTAAAACATCAAATGATTATCCTGGTAGTTCTCCATTTTTAGTTCCAAAACACCCAGGGATAAAATTCACAATATTTTGGAGGAAGAATATTTATATTCATTAGTCCTTTATATTTTAGTCACTTAAAAAAATACCCATTTTAATTTCTGACACCTTGAAAATGCCTGAATCTAATTCATTTTTGAAGAACATTTAGGTCATATCCTGCCTTACAAATGCTACCTAACTTTTAGATTTTTTCCCAAACTTGATTTTTTATGTTTTTTACATCAATTCATGAATGTCAGCCTATATCATTTTCTTGTCACTAAGACATGAAGAAAAAAAGATACAAAAAAGCCAAAGCTGTTGAAAAGAAAAACATGACTTGAATCTTCTATCACTACATCAGAGAGATGGACTCTCCTGCAGGATTGCTTGGATTTCCCAGAAATGACAGCTTGTGGGTCTGTAAAAAAGCACCTTTTGGACTTCTTGTTTCTTTAAATTAATTCTTTTTCTTCTAGTGACTTCTCTAAGAAGTTTACAATAGTGATAATATAAATATCAAAACTCTTAGTATAAATCCTGAGCTGCACTTTGCATCTGACAACTTACACAAGCAACCAATTATAACCTCTATTTCTCACCAATAGGTGCCATTCATTTTCCAGAAACTTGTCCAGGGTTTTGCTGTTCATTTTGCTGGAGTTCATGAATTTTAAAACAGATTTGCTCACAGGAATAACATGGGCTGGGTGATGCTTTCACCTTCCCTGAGGTACCTCTCATTTTTCCGTGTGTTTTCCATACATTTTCAGCACAAGCAATTTCCCAAGGTAGAAAGTGCTGCCTTCATGGACCTCAGTCCCAATCCCACTTGCTTGAAGCAGGAGCAATCTCACCTGCCTTATCCCCATTATCTGTTTTTACCTTAATGAAAAGAAGGGGAGGATGAGATAATTGGCATCAGTGGTGAAGGCGAGCCGTGTGATAAACAAACTAAAACATATGCATCTACACATATATAACTAAGTGGTGAATAAATAATAGGTTTTGTGCATCACCTCATCCCAAAAGAGATGCAGGATGATGATCACACTTCAGAAGAGAGAACAGATGTGTGCAATTTTCACAAGTTCACCCTGAGGTCTGCTGATCCACAAGGTCTTATGACCCTGAAACTTGCAACTGTGCCTGCAGAGGAGTATCCTCCTAGAATTCTACTTCTGTCCTGTTGTATAGCTCAACTCCACTTCCTCAGCTGTTCTCAATAGTATGGAGAAACATGTGTGATCATGTATGAATCATACAGCTACCCATGATTTTGATGATTGTAGGATGGCATACTGCGTATTATGACTCCCTCCTTGATCCAGATATTAAAGTGAGTATACTTCAGTCTTTGCTTATGAGCTATAAGAAATAAATTTCTGAAATTTTTGGATATTTCTTTTTTTCATGTGTGATGTTTTATTCATCTACTTACTTAAACTTTTCTTCCACTTACCAAAGGTGGATTCTTCAAATGTGACCTTTTAAGAATTTCATGTTATATTCAATGTGATTTCTAATCCTTACACACAGTATGTTGAGTCTGGGAGCAGCTGCATTTCTTCAGTGCATAAAGCATCATATCAGTGCCTGGTAAAAGAGAGCATCCAGGTATGAAGTTGTCAGCATCACTCCTAAGACCCTTATTTGGATAGTGTTTCTCATATAATCCTGACTGATGGCAGAGAACTTTTGTTCTTTCCCCTGATCTCTTACAGTGTACTGTGCCAGTCTTCAGTGTGATGGATCACACCTGGAAAGGGACAAACCATAGGATTAGCTCATATTTTTTTAATGTTTTTCATTCCCCAGATGCTTTCTGTCAATGGTATGTCATCATGGACATTATTATATAACTTTCTTTACAATATCACTATATTATTTTAGTAATATATATAATATATTATTATATAATATATAATTATATTATATATTACATTATATAATTATATAATTATTATATAATTTTATTATATATATTATAATTACATTATAATATATATAATATATATACTGTGCCACATGTACTGATATGATTGTATTTTAAATCTGGAGAGAGCAGAATGAGTAGAAATATATTTTTCTGGGTTAACTGCTGGCATTACTTGGAGTAAGAATAGTTTTGATTAGGATTGCATCAAATTGTGTCCCTTCCTTTTGTTCTTTCTTCAGGAAAATATTGTAAATTTTTTCTGTTACTTGTACAGAAATTCACTTTCAGAAGACAATTTCAGAAGACTGGGTTTAAGCGATGAACAAACAAGTTCATGAATTCCTGAATATTATTGCAAATACATTGCACTTCACACATCTGCTTTTTATTAGTCCTTTTTGTAGGATTGTAGATTCCTTGGTAACACTGAACTTAATGTCATCCAATGAAATTGAAGTATAGATGATTAAAATATTTTATTCAATGAGTGTAAGAATGGTTTATTTTTATAAGGAACATATGTTGAAAACATTAGAGATCTTGTATGTCACAGAAATGATGTGATAGAGTGCAACTTTTTGTTTTGATTCATAATAAAATTTTTTTGAGTGAGGGCAATGTATACACCTTATTTATTTATTTATTGGTACCAGGGATTGAACCGATGGTTAGGGTTAACCATAAGCCACATACTCAAGTTTTTCTTTTTTCTTTTTTTTCCTGAGGTAGTGTCTTGCTAAATTGCCTATATCTTTGCTAAGTTCTTGAGACTTGCTTTGAACTTGCAATCCTACTGTCTCAATATCCAATGCCTGGGTTAAATGATTTTTATAAGTCAAATATTACATGTTAATATTTATCCATTTAAAATCATACTATAAGAAGTGCCTATAATTATTTGACTTATGTGAAAAAAATTATAACGAAATGCAAATGGCATTCATATGTTCACTGATGTCATAAAGAAAGAGTTCCAAGTCCCAGTGAAAAATATGTGATCCATAAAACTTGGACATATATGGATATTTGACTTATATATTTCTAAACTTTTTCTTGGATTTATCCTGGCAGACAAACCCAAAACAATTAATGAGGGAATGGAGCAAATTATGTCATTTTAATGGATCATTTTTGTGGAAAGATTATCTTTTCCTAGTAGTGGTAGAAATTTTTTATTTTCCACAAATATCACATGTTGGCACACATACACTGAAGCTGTAAAATCTAATCAATCACACAGAAGTTGAGAATAGAACAGGTTACTAGATCTTTAAAAAATATAATTAGATAGATTGTGGGTAAGATATATCCAAAAAGTTAAGATGGTAAATTAACTCAAATTTTATAGCACAATAGGGTGATTTGGCTATAATAATTACTTATACATTTCAAATCATCAGAGTTTCCTTCTTTTTAACAAAAAAGATAACAATTGACAAGATTGAAATTTTCCTGATTTGATCACAACACACTATATACACATATTGAATACAATTCTTCATCCCAAATCCAAGTACAAATTGCAGGGCATTAGGTCAAATCCAGTATGGATGAGAAAAGGACTAATAGGCAGAGGATGATGCTGGCTAAAAATCTATTAATTACCCATAAACATCTAATCAATAAATGCTCAAGTGCCAATACCCTTTTGCAATGTGAAGGGGCATGATGGATCAGGCCATACCAGATCTGGCCTCTAACAACATGGAGTAGCCCACATTTCTTTTATTTACAGTCACACAGGTAAAGGGAACAAGACCACAAGGGACTGGCTTCTTCTATGAGGAAAAGGATGAAGTGGAGTTAGGAAAACTATTTGTTTTGAGAACTAGCATATCAATCAGAATGTAAGACATTCCAACACACAGGCACTTACTCCTTAGGATACCTGCAACAATCTATCATGGCTGCCAGTTACTTTAAATCAGTCTTCTGTCTTCCATGGCTCTATCAATTCTGATTCTGCTAATTATGGATGACTCACTACAAAAATAAGAGATTTCAATTAAAGAAAAAATAAGCAAAAATCAACACTTCAGTATTTTGACTAAGTATGTACATCTCCTCAGATTTTTCCCATATTTATAACTATTTCACTTTTCTGGTTTCTGTTAATATCTTGACTTATAGACCTGCATGCTCTAAAGAGTGAAAAAATGACAGTCCCCTATGGATAATTTTCTGACTGTTGTTTATCAATATATGGTTGGAAATTATTGAAAATACATACCTACTTTTTAAGACACTTAAAATCAAACACAAACATGCCTAGTATAGAAATCATTCCATTGGTAGATCGATGACAAATTTTCTGTATCAAATTCATGCTTGGACCTCTGAACTGAAAAATTGTTTACTTCATGCAGATGATAAATGGATGTATTTTGGGAAATGATCTTTTAGATTTGGGTCAAACTTTTGTTTTTAATTTAGGTTTTATTTTAACTGTGACTTTATTTACTACCCTACTTCTTATGACTAAGTAGAAAACATGAGAATATGTTACTACTAATATTTGATTACTGGACTTGGTTCACTTAGTATAGTTATTCTGGTGATGATAAAATCTTTTGCATAACTTGGATAGCTACAATGAATATTCAAAAATTTCCTAAAATACCAGCAATGATCTGGCAACAGAGAGTGAGAAAATGTTCTAAAATTGTTGAAATTTAATGAGACAATAGCAGAGGTAGTCATTATTAAAAGAACTAAATGAAGTCTCCCAATTCATATGTATGAGGAATTGCATAATAAAAATAATGGTCAATATATGTAGAGGTCACTATATGTCATAAACACTTGGGCATTTACTACTTTATTATCTTGCACACATAATATATATAGAATTAAGGAAAGATGTCTGACCATATTTTACAAATTTGTTGATCAGTGTATAGCTCCATAAACTGCTCAAGGTCACACTTGGATTCAATTGAAGATCACAGATGCAAATTCAAATAATGTGTTATAGAGTAAATAATTCTCAAAGTTGAATCAGTTAATTTATGAAAGATATTAGTGCTTGTAATAAATGAGTATACAGATAGCAAAAAATATAATATACCCATGTATATTATTACTCCATTGAGATTCATTTCTTGAAAGAACTGGAATTCTCTAGTATAATGCAATATTCCTATTTGAATTAATAAAAAAACTGTAGACATTTAATATGTACATGGGGCTTAAAGAAGAAAAAGGAGAAAACAAAGTAAGATACTACCTCATAAAACCTCAAGATTAAAGTATAACCGAGAACTACATTCAATAATAAATAGTAGTTCTGAATGGATTGGAAATACATATACAGTGGGAGCTCCACAATTGTTACATAATCCAGATATGATTGAGTAATAATAGAAACATGTCAGCTGGAAGATGTGAGAGAGATGTGAATGCTGAGGTGGGAAAGATGTTTGTTGAGGTGAATCCATACTTTCCTAATGGTAATAGTACAGTCTGAGATTCATGAAGGTAATACTATTTGATTAAAGACTCTATTTGTTTACTCCTAAGATATATATTCCAAGATTCCTTAACCAAGAGATGAAGAATACCAATCATGTTATTTTATTAGTCTAAGAAAGGCCTTTCTCTCTAAAGTTGGCATTGGAATCTCAGCCAACACCATCCTTCTTCTCTTCCATATCTTCACATTCCTTCTACAGCACAGACTCAAGTCTACCAACCTCCTCATTGTTCTCTTGACCCTAATCTACACAGGGATAATGGCAATTTTGGGATACATAGCTACAAATGCTTTTGTGTCTCAGGATTTGGGGGATGACATCAAATATAAATCAATAATCTACTTTCACTGGTTTTCAAGGAGATTCTGCATTTGTGCCACCTGCCTCCTGAGTTTTCTTCAGGTCATCATTCTTAGCCCCAGATGCTCCTTCTTGACAAAGTTCAAGCACAAATTCTCACATTATATCTTGTGTTTCCTTGTTTTCCTATGGTCTTGTACATGTCCTTGAGTGATTACTTATTATCTTCCACTGTATTCCCCAATGTGTCCTCACACATTGCTCAATCCTGCAAAATTCTATGAATTAGTTACTTCCTCGGGCATTTATTTTCTGTATTAGGTGTATTCTGGGATGTCTTTCTTATAGGACTCATGACCCTCTAAAATGGGTACATGATGATCCTCTTGTGTAGGCATAAGAGGCATTTCCAGGACCTTCACTGCACCAGTATTTCTCTGCAAGCACATCCCATGTACAGAGGACCACCTCAATCATCCTGTTGCTCACAAGCTTCTTTATGCTCATGTACAGTTTGGACACCATCTTCTCCTTCTGGTGAACTATATGGAAACATGACCCTTTGTTTTTCAATCCAGATGATGACAGTTAATGACTGCCACCACCAATTCTTCACTGCTAATCTGTAGTGAAAAATGTATTATTAACTTCTTCAAATCTTTTTTGGTGAGGATTGAGGAGAATCCTGGGGTGTACCAGGCATGGATCCAAAGTATGTACTGGGCTTGAGCACAGAACACTGTGCTCTCATCATGTCACATGAGAACACTCTGTGATGACCCAATCCCTCTTGGGCCTCCCTGGTCCCCAGTAGAAGTCTGCTCTTTCCTGTAGTACTGTAGTGTAAACATGTAACCTGAGCAGTGGCCTGGCTATCTCATTAAAATGATTAGTTCTCACTCCATATATAAACTATTGCACTTCCTGAATAAATTGAGTCTGCGTCACAGAACCTGGCTCCTGGTGTCTGGGCAAAGGGGCACCATAGCACTCACTCCCTTCCTGAGAGGCCAACCCACATCTGACAACATTTTGGTGCCCAACGTGGGGTCTCAGAGGAAGAAGAAGCCCGCAGAGCTGCTGGGTGAGTGACCTCCTTATGGGGAATCTACAGTCTTCAGTTAGAGTTACCCAGGTGTGAGCTTTACAAGTCCTGCTAAGAAGTAGACAAGTAAAAGGAAGCTATAAATATATGGGACAACATTTTAGATTATGTCCCATGGATGGCATTAGACAAAATATGGAATCCTGAGTCATGGGAGAGAGTTATACATTTAGTCCTTAGAAAAGAAGTACAGGAGGGTAAAACTTACCCTCTCACTTTTTATCCAATCATTACAGCTCTTTTAGCATGCCTTAGGGGGATCCCTGAGGAAAAGCATGTAGACTTACAAGATATTCTGGCTGCTCAAGTAGAGCGTGGGAACAGTGAAAAGGAAGACAAAACTATAAATGCCGTCAACAGGCAACAGTAGAAAACAGGGAAAAACAAGAGCTAGAAAAACCACAGGAATTTAGAGATAAGGAGGATGAGAATTATCCACAGACATGGCCTAGTCAGCTTTATCCTGTATTGCCATCTTGTGACCAGAATGTTACATCACCATCAAGTGACAGTAAGGAACCACTGTGGGTAGCTGAAGAATCTGCTTCTGCTCCTCCAGCATATTCAAATAGTAGCCCTTGGGGACCACATTTTAATGATTTATGTCAAACTAGGGATCATAATTGGGGGACTCCTTTATAAGCTTTTCCAGTAAATGTCAATAGAACAGCCCAATGACCTTTGAATTGGTATCCTCATGAACAAAAGACAGTTACTATTATTAGAAAAGTAGTTCAAGAGGAGAGGATGGTCTTCATTCCCCTTATGCTACTCAGTTAATAGAGAATTTTAGTCTAGATCTTAACACTCCCAAGGATTGGAAAGATTTGTGTCATATGATATTAGGCTCTGGTGAGTACCTAATATGGAGAGCAGGGTTCCATGATCAATGTGAGCAAAAGGCTGAAAAGAATAATAGGGCAGGTATACAGTTAAATGCTGAATGTTTACAAGGAGAAGGAGTCTATGCTTCACCAGCTGTTCAGGTGCAGGGCCCACCTCAGTATTTAGATCAAGTGCACTTATGAGCTCTGAGAGCTTTAAAACAAATCCCTAGCAAAGGAGGAAATAAATCACTTTCTCTCTCTCACCACTTCATCTCACCACTTCATCTCACCCCTTCTCTCTGCCTTCCTCTTCCTCAGTCTTTTATGCTATAATTAATAGTTATTATCATTTTTTATTCTAGGATTCCTGTTTTGTTTTGTTTTTCGTTTTTTTTTTTGTTTTTATTGTAAACAAATGGGATACATGTTGTTTCTCTGTTTGTACATGGCGTAAAGGCTTACCATTTGTGTAATCATAAATTTACATAGAGTAATGTTGTTTGATTCATTCTGTTATTTTTTCCATTCCCCCACCCGTCCCACCCCTCTTTACCCTCTATACAATACTTCCTTCCTCCATACTTGCCCCTCTCCCTAACCCTAACTCTAAACCTAACACTAACCCTTCCCTCCCCCCATTAGGTGTCATCCTCCACTTATTAGCAATATCATTCATCCTTTGGCTTTTTGAGATTGGCTTATCTCACTTAGCATGACATTCTCCAATTTCATCCATTTGCCTGCAAATGCCATAATTTTATCATTCTTTACGACTGAGTAATATTCCATTGTATATATATACCACAGTTTCTTTATCCACACATCAATTGAAGGGCATCTAGGTTGATTCAAGAGTCTGGCTATTATGAATTGAGCAGCTATGAACATTGATGTGGCTGTATCTCTGTAGTATGCTGATTTTAAGTCCTTTGGGTATAGGCCAAGGAGTGGGATAGCTGGGTCAAATGGAGGGTCCATTCCAAGTTTTCTAAGGAATCTCCACACTGCTTTCCAGAGTGGCTGCACTAATTTGCAGCCCCTCCAGCAATGTATGAGTGTACCTTTCTCCCCACATCCTCGCCAACACCTGTTGTTGCTCGTATTCTTGATAATGGCCATTCTAATTGGGGCGAGATGGAATTTTAGGGTGGTTTTGATTTGCATTTCTCTTACTACTAGAGATGTTGAGCATTTTTCCATATGTTTGCTGATTGCTTGTAGATCTTCTTCTGTGAAGTGTCTATTCATTTCCTTAGCCCATTTGTCGACTGGAATATTTGAATTCTTGGAGTAGAGTTTTTTGAGTTCTTTACAGATTCTGGAGATTAGGGCTCTATCTGAAGTATGATTGGCAAAGATATTCTCCCACTCTGTAGGCTCTTTCTTCGCATTGCTGATAGTTTCCTTTGCTGAGAGAAAGCTTTTTAGTTTGAATCTATCCCAGTGGTTGATTCTAGCTTTTATTTCTTGTGCTACGGGAGTCCTGTTAAGGAAATCTGATCCTAGACCAACGAGGTGAAGGTTTGGACCTACTTTTTCTTCTATAATCTGCAGGGTCTCTGGTCTGATTCCGAGGCCCTTAATCCATTTTGAGTTTAGTTTCGTGCATGGTGAGAGATATGGGTTTAGTTTCATTCTGTTGCATATGGATTTCCAATTCTCCCAGCACCATTTGTTGAAGAGGCTATCTTTTCTCCATTGCATATTTTTGGCTCCTTTGTCTAGTAAGAGAAAATTGTATTTATTTGGATTTGTGTCCGTGTCCTCTATTCTATACCATTGATCTGCCTTTCTATTTTGATACCAATACCATGCCGTTTTTGTTACTATTGCTTTGTAGTAGAGTTGAAGATCTGGTATTGCAATACCCCCTGTTTCACTCTTCCTGCTAAGGATTGCTTTAGCTATTCTGGGTGTCTTATTCTTCCAGATGAATTTCATAATTGCTTGTTCTATTTCTGTAAGGTACATCATTGGGATT
This sequence comes from Sciurus vulgaris, assembly GCF_902686455.1. Classification (NCBI taxonomy): domain Eukaryota; kingdom Metazoa; phylum Chordata; class Mammalia; order Rodentia; family Sciuridae; genus Sciurus; species Sciurus vulgaris. The sequence continues at coordinate 5,396,497 of NW_027632954.1, read as the reverse complement.
TTAATTGGAATTCCATTGACTTTGTGTAGCACTTTAGATAGTATGGCCATTTTGACTCTATTAATTCTTCCTATCCAAGAACATGGAAGATCTTTCCATCTTCTAAGGTGTTCTTTAATTTCTTTCTTTAGTGTTGTATAGTTCTCATTGTAGAGGTCTTTCACCTCTTTTGTGAGATTGATTCCCAAGTATTTTATTTTTTTCGAGGCTATAGTGAATGGGGTAGTTTTCCTAATTTCTCTTTCTGAAGATTCATCACTTATGTATAAAAATGCGTTGGATTTATGGGCATTGATCTTGTAACCTGCTACTTTACTGAATTCACTTATGAGTTCTAAGAGTTTTCTGGTGGAATTTCCAGGTTCCTCTAAATATATAATCATGTCATCAGCGAACAGGGATAGTTTGAGTTCTTCTTTTCCAATTCGTATCCCTTTAATTTCTTTGGTTTGTCTAATTGCTCTGGCCAAAGTCTCAAGAACGATGTTGAATAGAAGTGGTGAAAGAGGGCATCCCTGCCTTGTTCCAGTTTTTCGGGGGAATGCTTTCAGTTTTTCACCATTTAGAATGATATTAGCTATAGGATTAGCATAAATGGCCTTTACAATGTTCAGGAATGTTCGCACTATTCCTATTTTTTCTAGTGTTTTGAGCATGAAGGGGAGCTGTATTTCATCAAATGCTTTTTCTGTATCTATTGAAATAATTATGTGATTCTTGACTTTAAGTCTATTAATATGGTGAATTACATTTATTGATTTTCTGATGTTGAACCAACCTTGCATCCCTGGGATGAAACCCACTTGATCATGGTGCACTATCCTTTTAATATGTTTTTGTATGCGATTTGCTAAAATTTTGTTGAGAATTTTTGCGTAGATGTTCATTAAGGATATTGGTCTGAAATTTTCTTTCCTTGATGAGTCTCTGTCTGGTTTAGTTATCAGGGTGATATTGGCTTCATAGAATGAGTTTGGAAGGGTTCCCTCCTCTTCTATTTTATTTAATACTTTGAGAAGTATTGGAATGAGCTCTTCTTTAAAGGTTTTGTAGAACTCGGCTGAGAACCCATCTGGTCCCGGACTTTTCTTTGTTGGTAGGTTTTTGATGACTTCTTCTATTTCAGTACTTGAAATTGGTCTATTTAAATTATATATGTCAAAAAAAAATAAATTATATATGTCCTCCTCATTCAGTTTAGGCAAATCATATGCCCCTAGAAACCTGTTGATGTCCTTGAAATTTTCTATTTTGTTGAAGTATAGATTTTCAAAATAGCTTCTAATTATGTTTTGTATTTCCATCCTGTCTGTTGTGATATTTCCTTGTTCATTCCGAATTTTAGTGATTTGGGTTTTCTCTCGTCTTCTCTTTGTTAGTGTGGCTAAAGGTTTATCAATTTTGTTTATTTTTTCGATGAACCAACTATTTATTTTGTCAATTTTTTGTATTGTTTCTTTTGTTTCAATTTCATTGATTTCAGCTCTGAGTTAAACTATTTCCTGTCTTCTACTAATTTTGGTGCTGGTCTGTTCTTGTTTTTCTAGGGCTTTGAGCTGTAGTGTTAGGTCGTTTATTTGTTGAGTTTTACTTCTTTTATTAAATGTGCTCCATGAAATAAATTTCCCTCTAAGTACTGCTTTTATAGTGTCCCAGAGATTTTGATATGATGTTTCTTTGTTCTCATTTACCTCTAAGAATTTTTTAATTTCCTTCCTAATATCTTCTCTTATCCATTCATCATAAAATAGCATATTATTTAGTCTAAAGTTGTTGGAATAGTTTCTGTGTTTTACTCTTTCATTTATTTCTAACTTCAATCCATTATGATCTGATAAAACACATGCTAGTGTCTTTATCTTCTTGTATTTGCTAACATTAGCTTTGTGGCCTAATATATGGCCTATTTTAGAGAAGGATCCATGTGCTGTTGAGAAGAAAGTGTATTCGCTCTTGGTTGGATGGTATATTCTATAAATGTCTGTTAAATCTAAATTATTGATTGTGTTATTGAAGTCTATGATTTCTTTGTTCAATTTTTGTGTGGAAGATCTGTCCAGAGGTGAGAGAGGCGTGTTAAAATCACCTAGTATTATTGTGTTATGGTCTATTTGGTTTCTGAAATTGAGAAGGATTTGTTTGACATACATGGATGAGCCACTGTTTGGGGCATAGATGTTTATGATTGTTATATCTTGCTGACTTATGCTTCCCTTAAGCAGTATGAAATGACCTTCTTTATCCCTTCTGACTAGTTTTGGCTTGAAGTCCACATTATCGGAAATGAGGATGGATTCTCCAGCCTTTTTGCTGAGTCCATGTGCATGGTATGTTTTTCCCCATCCTTTCACCTTTAGTCTATGGGTATCTTTTTCTATGAGGTGAGTCTCTTGGAGGCAACATATTGTTGGATCTTTCTTTTTAATCCAGTCTGCCATTCTATGTCTTTTGATTGATGAATTCAGGCCATTAATATTCAGGGTTATTATAGAGAAATGATTTGGTTTCCCGGTCATTTGGTTCATTTTTTAAATTTTGTTTATTTATTTGTTTGACACAACTTGTTTCCTCCTTTATTCGACAGTTCCTTTAGGATAATTCCTCCCTTTGCTGATTTGCTTCTTTGTTTTTCATCTCTTCCTCATGCAATATTTTGCTGAGAACGTTCTGTAGTGCTGTCTTTCTTTTTGTAAATTCCTTTAGGTTTTGTTTATCATGGAAGGATTTTATTTCATTGTCAAATTTGAAGTTAAGTTTTGCTGGGTATAAGATTCTTGGTTGGCATCCATTTTCTTTCAGGGCTTGAAAAATGTTGTTCCAGGACCTTCTAGCTTTTAGGGTCTGGATTGAAAAATCTGCTGATATCCGTATTGGTTTCCCCCTGAATGTAATTTGGTTCTTTTCTCTCACAGCCTTTAATATTCTGTCTTTATTTTGTATGTTAGGTATTTTCATTATAATGTGCCTTGGTGTGGGTCTGTTGTAATTTTGTGTATTTGGAGTCCTATAAGCCTCTTGAACTTGATTTTCCATTTCATTCTTCAGACTTGGGAAATTTTCTGATATTATTTCATTGAATAAATTGTTCATTCCTTTGGCTTGTTTCTCTAGGCCTTCCTCAATCCCAGTAATTCTTAAATTTGCCTCTTCACGATATCCCATAGTTCTTGTAGATTCTGTTCATGATTTCTTACCATCTTCTCTGTTTGTTCAACTTTGTTTTCAAGGTTAAATATTTTGTCTTCAATGTCTGAGGTTCTGTCTTCCAGGTGTTCTATCCTATTGGATATGCTTTCTATGGAGTTATTAATTTGGTTTATTGTTTTTTTCATATCAAGGATTTCTGTTTGGTTTTTTTTTCAATATCTCTATCTCTTTATTGAAATGATCTTTTGCTTCCTGTATTTGCTCTTTTAGCTGTCAATTGGTGTGTTCATTCAAAGCTTGCATTTGCTTTTTCATCTCATAGTTTGCTTCTCTGATCATTTTAATTATGTACATTCTGAACTCCTTTTCTGTCATTTCTTCTGCCATGCTGTCATTGGGTTTTATTGATGTAACATCTAGATTTGTTTGCAGCATTTTCTTTCCTTGTTTTCTCATATTGTTCAGGTATCAGTGAACCACTGAGATATTGCAGATTTCCTCTATTGACTTACAGTGTCCCTGAAGATTTCTATATATATCCCCCCTTAGCCTTCAGTAGGCTGAAGTCTTGGAGGAAGTTGATAATGCGGTGCTTCCCAAGGAAGCTGCCTCCCTAGGAGTTTTGGCCTTCAGGTGGGGTATAATCCCTGCTAGTGGGTAGAGGTGCCTCCACTTGTTGACCAATGGCCATCCAAATGGGACCTAGGCTGTGGGCTGAGGCAAGGCCTGTTTGGGCCTGAGTCTCTGGTTTTACCGTCCTTGTGGGGAAACCTCACCCAGCAGGGAAGACTCACCCGGTGGGGCGGTCTTGCTGGTGAGTTCCCTCCTAGACGTTCCCCTCAATTTACAGCTACCGCCTGGGCTGGGCTGCCTTCCTCTGCAAAGTTTCTTGGGGTCGGCCCTACCTCCTGGGCCTGGGAGCCTCACCCTTCACAGATGAATCTCCTTAGCCTACCCATCCTCAGAGAATCTGCCCGCAGGCCTGTAACCTTCGCTCCACCCTAAGCCTGTCTCTGTGTGGCTCTTCCACCCAGAAGCCTCCTATATCCTGGGACCCTGCTCTACACCTAATCTCTTGGCTATGCAGCCCCTCCTCTGAGCAGCCACCTGGGGCCCCGAACAATGGCTCTGAGTCCCAGAGACCCGCCACATGCCTCTTCCTCCAGACAACCACCCAGTATTCTGGTGTGGTCACTAGGAATCCAAGAAACTCACTTCATGTCTCCTCCTCCCACCAACCACCTGTAGCCCTGGGCAATCAATCACTCCGAGTCGAAGTAACCCTCCCCGTTCCTCCTCCTTCTCCAGATAACCCCCCGGGTGTTCCGGAGTGATCACTCTGAGTGGCTCTGAATTCATGTTACCCGCTGCACAGGTCCTCTGGGCAACCACCCGGAGCCCTGGTGCGGTACTCAAGACCAAGGGACCCACCACGCTCCTCCTCCAGGCAGCCCACCTGTGTTCAGGAGCTGTCACTTTAAGTCCAAACAACTCTCCACTCGCCTTCTCCTCTGAGCAGCCGCCTGGAGCGCTTATGCAGTCACTGCGAGTCCAAACCCCCGCTGTGCTCCTCCTCCTCCTCCTCCTACTCCTCCGGGCATGCCCTGGGGTTCAGAAGTGGTCTGAGTTCAAACAGCTCACCACGCAGCCCCTCCTCTGGCAACCGCCTGTAGCTCTGGTGTAGTCACCCCGAATCCAAGTGGCCACACTCCTCTTCCTCTTCCTCATCCTCAGGGCAGGCCCCGGTGTTCAGAAGCAGTCGCCCTGATTCCAAACAGCTCGCCGCGCAGCTTCTCCTCTGGCAACCACCTGTTTTGTTTTTCTTAAATGCAATATTTTTTGAGGTCACAATTTTGATCCTACATACCTGGGTTAATGATTTTCTGATCAGTTCTATTTTTATTCAACTCTAGAGTTATTTTTGAACATCTGTTATATTGCAATGGAGATAAACATTACAAGACCTTTGCTTCTGTGTTATGTGTATATTTTTTGTCTAGTGTATTTTCTATGTATATACCTGAAAAAATTGACATGAATAATGTGTGCATAAAATTAAAATAAAAAATAATGGATCCACATATTTTAAATTCATGTGATTTAAAAAGATTCAATTTAAATTGGGTAAACTAATAAGAGTAAAATGTCTTTGAAATTAATTCAGAAGTCTCTAGGTGATCAAACTAATAAAATGTTAATGTTTATAAATGTCTAATATCAATTGATTCTAGGACTTTTCTTCAACAGGAAAGAGCTGGCAAATACTGTTCAATACTCTTGTCTGATATCTTGGTTTTACAGTAAAATAAGTAAATTAGACTTCACATATATAAGATTACTCAAATATGTTTTTTAGAAACATCTGATTAATTTTCAAAGTTAAAATGCTAATTATTAAATAACATTTAGTACTCTTAACTCTTTAAATTACAAGGGGTAACATACTTAAATGTTATTGGTGTTTTCAAATATTGGTGGATAAAAAGGGTTTAAAGATTGCTTTGTGTTACCACTAAACACAATGTAACTAAGAGTTAAGTTCTTACAGGTACAATGCTATATACAAAGGGCTCCAAGATTTTTAACTGTGTTTCCATTAGAGTACTATAAACAAAAAAGTGTTTCTGGGTAAAAAAAAAAAATGCTTATGTGGTAAACATAAGGGTCTATGCAAGTGCTAAGACAATCTATGTGTAAGTAAAGGGCAAAATTCAACAAGTTTGTGTGTAACTAAGTTGGTTATATGTATGTGAAAAATCAGTTAAAGCTACTTAAGAATTTTCCTAAGTTCAAATACTAATGTACTGATATAAACCAAAGTTCAATGTATATGTTAAAATGACAAGGATTTCTTAGAAACACTAATTTACTCTTAACATCATGTCTGTTTTCTTCTTTAGAAAAATTACTCTTGAAAATCAGGGTTTATACAATTATAGTTAAACAACAACTGTTAGAGTATTGTACTATGTTACAGAGTCTAAAAGAAGCAATAGTTAAATACAATTTAAATAATTCACTTGTGTCAGCATGCTACAATAAGTAAAGACTGGAAGCTACAAAAAAGAGATTCTTAGACAAATGTGCCTAATAATTATTAGGGAAATGGCCAGAGTCAGAAACTTTTAGTCAAATTAAGGCCTACAGACCTTCCTAAGCTACACAGTAGGCTTAATCTATGTTTGCTAGTATTATTATCTAGCCCTAAATAACAGAAATATAGAGATCTCTACTAAACACAGATTATATCAATAAAAAGATATTTTACAAAAATCAGATGACATCAAGTTGTTTAACTATATTTTCTGGGGACATCAATGACAATTAAAGGTTACATGTTGTATTTACATTCCTAATAACTTGGACAGTGTCAAGGTTCTCACACAAAGGCCTTATCCTTTCCAGCCTTTGTTAGGCCTTATTATGGGAACAATTTCTCAGCACTTCTACCTCCTCGTGATTAGCCTGTATACTCTTCTTTATAATAATTGCAGTACTTAAATATTTGTGGTCCATTTTCAACAAGAGACTCATGAGGGTTCAGGTCTATGAGGTCTTCCTGAAGGAATCCCTTGTCCTACTTCTTGGGTCACAGCAGTTAATGTCTCAAGTATGTAAACTTGCAGAGGAAAGCATTCCACTCCGACCACCTAGGTATATGAACAATTGTCCCCAAATTGGGCCATCAAAACAGACAATGGACCTGCATATACCTCAAACAAATTCAAAAGTTGGGCATCTACTTGGAATATCAAGGTAATTACAGAAATCCCATACAATCCACAAGGTTAAGGAATTGTAGAAAGAACACACCATACTATAAAAACTCAGCTACAAAAAGAAAAAGGGAGAAAAGAGGGAACACATATGTCCCTGTCATACACACTCAATCACATTCTGTTCACTCTGAATTTCCTAAACTTTGATGACCACGGTATTTCACCAGTCATGAAAAATTGGGGTTCCTTTCCTGGTAACACTCCTCTGCCATTGGTGTATTGGAAGAGTAAGGCCCCCAAAAAGGAAACCCCAATTCTGTCCCATGGATCTATGGCAACCCAAATCAACCGCAGGAGGTGTCACTTGATGCAAAACGCAAGAGGTGTTTATTCCAGCGCTCTGGGACCCGACTCATGACTCATGCAGGAGTCCAGGAGTTGAGTCCCTAGCAGAAAATCTTGTAGGTTATAAAGGCAGAAACCACACATTGGGAGGGGTCGCACATGAAAGGGAAAAGGGGGACAAAGCTGCCGGGAAATTTCAAAGGGGGTCTGGGTTTGCTGATAACATACAACATGTTTCACAATGTTTTACAACAGGGCGTAGATTCTGGTCAATAATTTCTGGTAATCCTACTGTTTGAGCACTATCTGGCTATCTCGCTCAATTTACCCTTTTATTCTCTGTTTGGGGCTGTTTCTTGGAACAGCTTTAAGGGCTTTGTTCCCATTACTGGGAGGGTGACCGTAGGGAGTTGAGACAATGGGAGGGAGACCTTAGGGAGTTGAGATAACTGGGAGGGTGACCTTAGGGAATTAAAATAACTGGGAGGGTGACCTCAGACAGCTTAAAAAAATGTCCATTCTTTCAGAAGGAGCCCCTTTCAAATTGCCCTCGTGGACCACACCCTTTACTAACTCAGGGGAGAGGTTTTGCTTGAGTTTTCCCAGAAGGTGAATGTACACCAATTTGGATACCAACCAAATCAGTCAAGCCTGCTACATCACATGGAGGGCAACAAGAAAAGACGTTTGCAAACCCCAATGGAGGAACTGAAGAGGCTCTGCCTTGAGGACACAGAGGGCTCCTCATCCAGACAAGGAAAATCATCAAACACACAAGAAAAATGAAGAAAGAAAAGAGGTCACCATGCACCTCCAGTAACTTAGGGGGAGGATTAAAGAGGGTAGCTCAGGAGGCTCAACAAATGGCTCCTGAAGGTTATACTTCCCCATCCACTTTGTTTTTACTAATGTATGCTGTTATCACTGCCAACACTTACCACACTTGTTCAACTATTATTGGGATCCCCAATCTGTCCATGGTGATGCCATTAGGCTTAGATATAGATGTCCTGCCTTTTATTTTAACTTCTAATACTTCCATAGGCATTCCTGCCACTACAGCACCCCCTCATCGAGCTCGATTTAATACTACTGTTAACACTACTGGTAGTTGGCTATTCATGAAGTTGTTCAATTGTTCCTCCACTTCTGAGCTCCATTATGCGATCAAGTGATCTGCTTATGCCCTGATACTCTCCTAGATCATACTATAGGAAACATCACAGGTCTTAGGCTGGTTAAATTAACTTCCTTATCTAAGAATATTTGTACAGATGCTTTCTCCAGTTTTCCTCTCTGCCTTTGGATGCCTGCCAATATCACTAAAAATGTAAATAAAATTAGGCCATTGGCAGATATCCATCCCAGCCAGTGTGTGCAAAGTCACACTCCCTTTAGAGTTACCCAGCAGCTTTCAACCTTTGCCAGATCTTTAGTAATAAATGCCTCAAAACCCATCCCAAGCTCACAGAAAATGTATTATAATTCTTTTGGAAGTTCCTGACTGTTTGGTACTCAATTGCTATGCAATCAGCAAAGATATTTAGATATAGGAGCTATGCTTTTCCTCAATGGGACTCGTTTTAATGGAACATCCTCACAAACATTTAATGCTCCTCTCTGTTTTCAGCATCCATTTTATTTCATTGTTTCTAATCAAACCACCAATGTGTCTGTATATTGTGATAATTCTATACAGTGCTTCCTGACCAATTTTTGGTCTCCTGAGTTTTCAACTGCATTGTTAGTGAGAGTACCTCCTTACATTTGGGCTATATCAAATGATACTCATACTATTCAATCAATAGTTTTTACTAAAAATGTACAATTAATACGTGCTAAAAGAGATTTTGGACTTACTGCATTGCTTACAGGTATCACCATCGCTGCTCTAGCTACTTCAACTGCTGCCATGATAGCCTTAGTACAGACTGGTGCTAATGCTGCAGTGCTAAATGCACAGGCTACTAGAGTCAGTGAAGCCTTCACTCTTCAACACCAAACTAATACATTAATACAAGGGAGTATCCGAAATTTACAGCAACAAATGGATCTCACAAATGAAAGAATAGATATTATTCAAATAAAAATGTGTCTACAATGTAATCCCACATTACCCTATGTTTGTGAAACTATGGTAACACTTGACAATGTGACTAAATGGAGGCAAGAATTAAGTAATTTAAGGGGTCCTTGGAACTCCCGATGTCAAAACTTAACGCTCAAACTAGGTCATGCAATCATGTCAATCAATGAAACCTGAGCTCAACTTGTACTGAATGCTTCTTTCATCACATAATTATGGAACAAAATCACCTCCTTATTTGATCCTATAAATGTTACATTAATTGGCCTTTCCCTTGCTGTCATTGTAATATCATTTCTATGTATTTGCTGCCTTTGTAACAAAACTTCAAAAATTGAGACTAGACAGGTCATGTTAACTCAGGTTATGATGGCAAAAAAGAAAAAGGGGGAAAATGAGGAGAATCCTGGGGTGTACCAGGCATGGATCCAAGGTATGGACTGGGCTTGAGCACAGAACACTGGGCTCTCATCATGTCACATGTGAACACTCTGTGATGACCCAATCCCTCTTGGGCCTCCCTGGTCCCCAGTAAAAGTCTGTTCTTTCCTGTAGTACGGTACTGTAAATATGTATCCTGAGCAGTGGCCTGGCTATCTCATTAAAATGATTGGTTCTTACTCCATATATAAACTATTGCACTTCCTAAATAAATTGAGTCTGTGTCACAGAACCTGGCTTCCAGTGTCTGGGCAAAGGGGCACTGTGGCATTCACTCCCTTCCCGAGAGGCCAATCCACATCTGACAACAAGGGTAGTATAATTTTATTTCCTGATCAAACTACAAATATAACTTCTTATATCTATGTAAGTTCTCCTAATGTGTCAATTCACTGGCTTCTGAACAATAAATCATGGCATATGTTATATGCTATCTGAATTAAGTGAATATAGAGATATGCATGTTTTATTAAATCTGTTACTTTGAAACATATGAATCACAAATATGTCATAGAAGTGTCAATCATTTAACTTCATGATATAATACAAGTGTTCAACATATCAGTTTGGTGTCAGCACATGACACTTATGAGGCAGGTGTTACCTTCATGACCTAGGTTAGCCACTAAAAACACATTAAGTGTATACAGCATGTTTTAATAAGTGTTTAAATGAGCTGTACATGTCAATATTATAGCCATAAATTACTAACTGGTACATTAATTTTCCTGTCACTGATCTGCTAAAAATAATTGAATGTATGGAAATGTTTGTCATATGTTCATAGTAGTATTATTAATTATAACTCCTGGTGAAAACAAATCAATGTCCAAAAGCATATAAATGTATAAGCAAAACATGGCCTGGACATACCATGGAATATTATTCACCCTAGAACAAAAATAAATAAATTCCTGAAGGAGTAATTTGTGAACTTGAATACATTATTGCAAATGACATATCACTCACAAATTATCTAAAGCTGTAAGGCACTAATTTTGAAGATGAATCTAAAAATTAAAACTCATGCACACAGAAAATAGAATGAGAGTTTCCAGAAGCTGAGGAAGGGGTTAGTGAGGAGCTCTTATTTAATAGTCACAGATGGTTTAAGAAGAATAAAAAGTGCTAGAGATGGATGGTAAATATTTTCACAATAGTGTGAATGTGCTTACTGCCTCTGACCTGCATACTTAGGAAGCATCACATTGTTAAACCAGAAGATTTAAACCAGATCTGGCCTCTAAAATAATGTATTGCACCCCATGTATGTATAATATGTCAAAATACATGCTGCTGTCATGTGAATCTAAAAAAATCAATAAAACTATGCTGTTGAAATAAAAATAAAGGCTCAAAATCGTTAATTTTTCTCTGATAAGCACAATACCATAAAAATTGCCCAATAATCTTCTTTATTTTAAGTCAAATGTCCCGAGTATACAGGGAGAGACACCACATGTTCTCATTTATTTGTAGACAACAATAAGGAAATCTACTAGAAATGAATGTAGTGTTGATCCTCAGAGAATGAGAAGAAGAGAGGAGAGATGGTAAGGGGCACCAAGGACCAAGTGGAGAAATCACTTCTGATACTTCTGTGGCAGAGTAAGGTAACTACTAGTGTAGCTACTTAAAATGTGTTTCAAAATGAGATTCCTGGTACATAAAAACAATTTATAGTTGAAGGGATAAAAATGCTTATTATGGTCTGATTACTACAAATAATACACATGTACTGAATTAGCATAATGGACCTGATAAAATATATATATATATACATTTGTCTTTAAATTATGTCTTTAAAATTATGACGTAAGAAACAACTGAAAACTTATATGTGTCATTTAATAGAGAAAACTACTTGAACAGTAATTCTTATTTTTGAAAATATTAATATCTATTAGGTAATATTTTAACTAACATTGCTTAAAAACTTATATATATATATATAACTTATATATATATATATATATATATATATAGTTTCCAGCAAACTTTTAAACAGCTGTGAACAAATTCTGTATAATAAAATGATTTTTACATGTCATGATTCTAAAACTGTCAAAATATAGTTTTTAAAAATTTCTTGCACTTTTAAGACATTTTAGAGAGTTGGGACTAAATCTTTTTTGGCCAGCTTTTGAAACCTGCTGTGATTAACCACTGAGTCAATAAACCACATCCCCAGTCCTTTTCTATATTTAGTTTGAGACAGGGTCTCAATAAGTTGCTTAGACCCTTGCTAAATTACTCCAGACTGGCCTTAAAGTTGCAATCCTCCAACTCAAATAATCCAGTGGCTGGGATTACATGTGTGTGCCACCTTGCAATTGAGCCAAAGAAGGAGGTGTTCTTGTTATGGATTCAGTTAAGGACTAGTGTGTTCTGCTCAGTCTTTCAATAATAAATTTTTTTTAAGATACCAACAGTTTCTTAGTTTTCTAGGTAATATATTTCACATTAGGTCAAAACATCAAATTCAGATTGTAGAGGAGTACATGGAAAATTACTGGTCTTGAGACTTGTGCATGAAAGTTGTGTATTTGTAATATTGTTTTAATGAAGAAAAGGAAAAATATTAGAGGTTCTTTTCAAAATAGATTTAGTATTTTTTCACTGAATATTTCAAATGATGCACTATGAAAATTGTGGAAATTCTACTGTCTTATAATATCATTCCTCCTCTCTGGTAATTTTGTCTTTAAAATTATGACTTAAGAAACAACTGAAAACTTATATGTCTCACTTAATAGAGAAAATTCTACTTGAACAGTAATTTTCATTTTTGAAAATATTAATATCTATTAGGTAATATTTTAACTAACATTGCTTAAAAACTTCTTTAAAAGTAAAAAAAAAAAAATATGCAGTCACCAGGAAAGAAGTATTATGATCTCAAATTGCTAGAAACATCTAAAATTTTATATTTCCATACTGATTACAATGATATGCAATCTGTGCAGAAAGAGAAAAAAACTGACCTCAAATGCATTTTCTCCCATACTTTTACTCAGCAATACACTTCTGACCCCAGGAATGTGGAGTTTTTTTTTTTTTTTTTTTTTTTTTGGTCGTTGTTTTAGTTAATCTTGCCTACCATGCAAGCAATGCTGAAGCTGTGGACACTAGCTGGGTATTCTTTAATTCAGTTCAGTACTCACACAAAATTCAGTTCTTAGCCCACAGAATGAGGGCTCAATCTTGAAGACTACACCTGCCACAGTTTGGATGCCAATCACAGACCCAGGTTATTTTCCCTGTGTTTCTGACTCACCAGCTATAAATAAGGGTTTGCATAGTCACCCTCTCAGGTTTGATTAACTTGTTTGAGCAACTCACAGATTGGAGAAAAACAAATTTACCAGTTTATTATTAAGAATACTAAAAAGGACACAGATGTGGAAATATGTAGGACAAGCATGGGGGGAGAGGCCTGGAGCTTCCATGTCCTCTCTAGGTGCCACACTCCAGGAATCTCCATTTGTTCAGCTGTCCAGAAAGTCTCTGAACCCAGCATTTTGGAGTTGTTTATACAGGCTTCATAATATAAGCACAATCAAAGCATGGACGACCATTGAGAAATATAACTGGAAAAGCATATGATCTAGTCCTACTAGACTGGGTAGAAAAACACAGCATGGCCTGTTGAGGTTTTGCTTTGCATCTCTGTGTAGCAGTCTTTTCTCCATCTTATGGGGCAGGATTCTGACTGACATGAGGGTCATATGACCTACCATTACACCAGAGATATTAATAAATTTCTTTATGGCCAGATCCAAGACAGAGGAACATCGGAGACTCTATGACCTGCCAGGAACTCTGAATATTCATATATGCATAGAGATATAGAGAAATAGATATCACACATGTGCAAGTCACTGATTATAATTTATACTTTTAATATATATATGTATATATGCATGTGTGTACATGTATATATAAATATGTTACTGAAAACACAATCAGGCATGGTCGTGCATGCCTGTAATTCCAGCTACTTGTGAGTCCAAGGCAAAATGATCACAAGTTCAAGGCCAGTCTTAGCAACTAAATAAAATTCTGTTTCAAAATAAAAAAAGATTGGAAATATACTAGAGTGGAAGAGTGTTTTTCTAGCATGTGTGAGGCCTCAATCCCCAGCACTGCAATAAAATGTAGTGTAAATGCACAAAAAATGTAATTGCAAATGTGTATTAATCATCATTTTCCCCAGTTAATTATTCCTTGCTTTGAAACAAAGAAGGCATTTTTAAAATGGGCCTCAATGGCTACTATAAACTACATACTGGTGAAGAATTAGGGTTAGGGTTAAGGTTAGGGTTAGGGTTAGGGTAAAATCCATGAGACCAAATTAACTTCTCTACTTCATGGCTATTTGTGAACCTCATGTGTGCTATTCTGCCATACACCCTTATTCAGATTAATAAACTCACTTGAGCCAGGCATTATATCTTACCAGTGTGGAAGTGTTGGGGGTCTCTAAGCACTACTGCCCTTCAGATCTTGAGCTGCAATCATGAACCACATTCTCAGAAACTGTCTTCTTCAGACACCTGATATGAGTCATATGAGGAGCTTCCAGGAAAGAAAAATAATACAGAAATTACTGTATCTTATAAGAGTAACTATGTTCTTGGCACCATACTAGGCACTGGTCAATAACCAGTGACACTGATACTATTGGGTATTGATCATAACAACCAGAGGATATAATGGACTTCTCACCATGCTTTTTCCTTATGCTTTTCTCCTCTGTTCCCTAAGTACAAATTTGAAAAGAAGTAAGTGGTCTGAATTCATACAGGCATTTGTGATCACACAATATCCACAGGGGTGTGTACTTGCATGTGGGTGGGCCTGTGGGTAAGCATTTCCACCCCCAGTTTACAGAAGGGAGCTTGGTTCACAGAAGGCCATTCCCTATTATATCCTCATTCATCCAGATTTAACATGGAAATAGGTCCATTACACACTGGGGCAGAACATCACACTGCCAGTGCTGGAAGGATACCAAAACTCTCTCCCTTTCCAGTCAGTGGGCACCAAATCCCAGAGCAAAATGAAGAATCTTGGTCTGTGGTCCCTTTATCTCCAACAACCCAGGGATTTCAACCCCCACAGCAGGGCACCACACCCTCAGGGAGTCCAAACACCTGGAGTTGGGGCCATGTTTTTCTCACCAAATCACCTGAATCTCTTAAAACACCCTCTTGGTCACCATGATCAATATGATATCAGGTTACTCTGGTAACCACAATGAGCAAGTTTCTCCACACTGAAAATGCTTACAAAAAATCTTTCCCTCCCTTCCTCTGATTTAAAAATTACCTCCTTATGCAGGCTACCATCTAAGATAAGTGCCAATTAGAAAAACTAGTCTGGTACACTAGCAGTGAGTCAAAATCTGGTCCAGTTGTGGAAACAAAGCATGTATCTCTTAACAGATGCTGTAAAAATGACACTAGGGGAGTGTTATCTTTAGAGAGAGACAAAGGAAGATACCTTAGGACTCTTGCATATGACCTAGCCATTCGAGATCGAACATACAGAGTTCACACACCTCACTATGCACTTTGCCATCCTTGGCAGGAAACTAAGAGACTGCCTTTATCTAATACTATGACTAAATGACCTAGTAACTTTTTTTAACTTTAAAAATATCATTTAAATAATCTCAGAATTATTTCAAAAAAGCAGGACTGGAATATTATTTAGTAAGCTGAATCTTATGCAGGTATTCAAATCATACATTGGATTATCCTGGGGATTGCTTACCTGCTTTCATGATACATTCTTCTACGTGGAATGGATTCATGAGAAAACACATCTAGTCTCTCCACACTCATTCCTTCTACATTATATGAGTGGAAATCACTCATCAAATAAGAGAGTTGGGAAAATAAAGTAGGAATTGCACTATTGAGCCCTTCTCCCTTCAAAATTGTTGGTTGTAATCTTTCCTTATCCAGCATATGTTCTAGTCTGCCCTCAGGGATGTTTTCACAATAGGTCCACAGCTTGCCCCCTATGACATTGCCTCCCCAGATTTTCTGTAGTCTTGATCCCAAAATATTGAGCCTTTAAGGGCCTCCCCAAATACACCCTGTTCTTAGTCTGGATTCTAAACTAAGTAAGGATTATGACAAAAATTATATTGAAATCAATATATTGACTTCATTCCTTACATATAAAAAATTCCATTAATTAAATATAAATATATGAAAATGCTCACAACAAAAATAAATAAGAATAATCTACATATGAGAATATGACTTAGATTACCTCACATGTGGGCTTCATATCAACAAAGTATAGCACTGAATAGACTCATTCACCCAGTTGTGTTGCATCAGCATAGCCACAAAGGCCATGAATGGAAAGGCATACATATCTGCTATTTCCAAAAGGAGTCCTGTCTATAAGTATTCCAGGAAAGTGCTTTCTTAGTCAAAGGGTATCTCAGCAGTAGGGCAAAGTGTTTTAGGACGCATTCTTTGAGAAATACTTCTTGTTTTTAAAATAAAATACCTCTCATTCTTATTACACACACATCATACAGATTTCAAAGAATATGGCTTTTTGTGTGGATTATAGAGCTACATACTGCAGCACTATCTTATGCCCTTAAAAGTACAATTATACTTGAAGGGTCATGTTATAAATGGGAATTAAAATTACTTTATAAATGCTAAGAGTAGAGTAAAAACCTTAAAAATCCCTTCAAAAATTAATTGGTGAAATGTTTCAAAATGAAAACTCACACATAAAATCTCAGGTAAACTATAGTTGAAATTATAACAAATCCCTCTCTTCAACTTTTCAAGAATAAGAGAATTCCCTTTTCAGTCAATGGTAACAGACTTCAAGAAGTAAAGTTCACAAAGCCATATATTTTGAGTTCATATCTTTGCTTAACAAACAACCCAAGACAATAAATATTGATTATCTCACTGGAAGTTGTGTTGACTTGATCCAGTTGGGCCTTTTATGATCCACATGGTGGCTGTTTTCTTGGGGTGTATTAATCTGGAGGCTCCAACCATCTGGAACATCAAGAGAACTCCCTCAATGTATGACAACTGGTACTGGTATCTCCTGAGAACATGTAGGGTAACTAATTAAAGCACATTGGCTCTCCTTCAAAAAGGCCTACAAATATAAGGCCATCAGATTACATTTAATCCAGCTAATTTGGTGCACCAAATAACAGCAAATAATTTTTATTCACACACAATATCATTTTGTTTATCTGAAACTCAAATTTAGCTGGATGTCCTATATATATATATATTATTATTTGTTAAATATGGCAATTTTGGGGGAAGATACACTGAATCTCTACATTTAATGAGCATCTGAGACAACTCTTTCAATGGGTCAGTTCTGGGAAAAAGAAAAATCACACTGACAATAAAGAAAAAAAATCTGATAATGTCTCCTGCTGGCAGCATGAGGAGGAAATAGACACTGGAATACAGTTTTGGTTCCAAATGGTGTTATCCATTTTCTGAAGCCCATATTTATATGGATTAATAACTTGAATGATCTTGAAACAGAAGCTCTGTTTCCACAAAAATGGAAGATCCAATGGCAGTTTTAGAAAAGGATTTCAAGGTGATTCAGACCCAAAATCTAATTAAAGGGCTGACTTGGCATTTTAGGAGCCACATAAGTTTTTTAAGAAAAAATAGTTGAATTTATGAAACAGATTGTTTAGAGTGTCTAACTCTAGGCTCATCATGTTTGTACCAGGAATTAATCTCATAACAACACTTTGGATGAGGTATCGCTGTCCTCTCTTTAAGGATGAGTGTGACTACAAAACATTTGCTTGTAACCAAAGAGCCAGATGTCTAAGAGTTTATTCACCAGTACCACTGCCAGAGCCCCAGAGAGAACCTGCATCCTCAGCACCTTGATTTTTTGGTGGCCAATCTGTAGCAACTATGCAAGGACATATTCTGCTATGAGGATTAATGTATTTTCCCTGTCTTCATCCTGCAGCAGGGAGCTCTGTTTGGTGCCCCTTACCCTTTCCTCAGAGGAGGTTCATGGTAGGGTTGGAAGCAGAAGTTGTCTGAAGTCAGTGATTCTTTAATCTATTATTAAAACATAATTCATGGAAGGATGGAAATGCTTGTACCTCACAGGAAGGCGAGGACCTCTGAAGATACAGAAGGGTAAAAAACGGAATTTCTCTAAGATAGGGAGTGCAGATGAGGTATAAAAGTACTTCCAAATGTAGAGACCTGAGCACTACTCTATATCTATACTTGGATTAGCTCTGTAGTTGTCCCATTAAGGCTGGGTCTACCCTTATGACAGATTGTTTTAGCTTGGACCAGGAGATTCACAGAGGAGGAAGGGATTTTCAGATTTCCCCTAATCACAATACACCTTGCATTCTTAGCAGATGTGGCATCATAAAGGAGGGTCTCAAAACAGGTATTTTGTGGCAAAGTTATCATGGATATTTCAATGGTTTGGGAGCCTCCAAAGGACAATAATATATACATAGATACAGACAACATCTATAATATTAAAATGCTCACATTCTACTGTTAAGTGGGGATCAGTAGATAAAAAGTCTAAAAAAATTCTTTGGAGGGAAGGTAATAATGAAATATGGTTTGGCAAAAACATGGCCACCTCTCTTTTTACTCAGCAACCTCTTTTATTGGTAGTGGTAGTAAAAGTGGTGAAGTTGATGATAATAAAGTGCTAGAAATGAAACTCTGCTCTTTGGGTTAAGAGGCTTGGCTATGGGTTTATGTGTGTTAAATTGGGTTTTTAAGACAGTACACAGAAAATAATTAGAAAATCAGGTATGTCCTATGGAGGAAACTAAAATTTATTGTTTTGTTCTCAAAAAGGTAGTCTGCATGACCAAATAAACTACCTCATAAAGCAGGAAGCATAAAGGGAATTAATAAAATGAAGTTTCAATTTATACATTAAAAGTGAATGGGGGGAGGTTTCAAGATGGCGGCCTAGAGGGTGGCTGCATTTCATGTTGCTCCAGGACTCAGGATTCAAAAGAGGAGATATTGAGACACTTGGGACCAACTCAAAGCAGCCGGGTGAGTCTCTCCCATTGGGGAGGCGTCCCGGATGGGACAGTGGTCCCGGAACGCAGGAAACTTTGTGAAGTAGAGCTGCCGGTGAGACGCCCCTCCCCCTGCTGGAGCAGTGAACTCGGACAACTAGGAGCGCCGAAAAGGAGGCCGCTCGGCACAGCGCTGGCACTCGGAGCAACCACTGGGGCTCCGGCGGCTGCCCAGGGGAGGAGTGGCGAGGAGAGCTGTGTGGACTCAGGACACCGGGGCCTGCCCTGAGGAGGAGGAGGAGGAGCGTGGCCACTTGGATTCGGAGTGACTGCACCAGAGCTACAGGCGGTTGCCAGAAGCGAAGCTCCGCGGCGAGCTGTTTGGACTAAGAACGACGATTCTGAACCTCGGGGCCTGCCCTGAGAACGAGGAGGAGGAAGAGGAACGTGGCCGTTTGGATTCGGGGTGACTACACCAGAGCTTCAGGCGGTTGTCAGAGGAGAGGCTGCGTGGCGAACTGTTTGGACTCAGACCACTTCTGAACCCCAGGGCCTGCCCGGAGGAGGAGGAGAAGCGCGGCGGGTCCTTTGGACTCTCAGTGACTGCATTAGCGCTCCAGGAGGCTGCTCAGAGGAGAAGGTGAGTGGTGAGTTGTTTGGACATAAAGGGACAGCGCCTGAACACAGGGGGGCTGCCTGGAGAGGAAGCGTGGTGGGTCGCTTGGTCTTGAGTGGCCGCACCAAGAGCTCCGGGCGGTTGCCCATAGGACCCGTGCAGTGGGTCACGTGGATTCAGAGCCACTCAGAGCGACCACTCCTGAACACTCGGGGGGTTATCTGGAGGAGGAGGAGGAATGGGGAGGGTCACTTCGACTCGGAGTGATTGATTGCCCAGGGCTACGGGTGGTTGGTGGGAGGTGGAGGCACGCAGTGAGTTTCATGGATTCCTAGTGACCGCACCGGAATACTGGGCAGCTGTCTGGAGGAAGAGGCGTGTGGCGGGTCTCTGGGACTCAGAGAGATTGTACGGGGCCCCAGGTGGCTGCTCAGAGGAGGGGCCACAAAGCCAGGCAATTAGGGGCAGAGCAGGGTCCCAAGATCTAGGAGGCTTCTGGGTGGAAGAGCCACACAGAGACAGGCTTAGGGCGGAGCAAACGTTCCAGGCCTGCGGGCATATTCTCTGAGGAGGGGCAGCCTAAGGAGATTCATCTGCAAAGGGTGAGGCTCCCAGGCCCAGGGGGTAGGGCCGGGCCCCTGAGAACTTTGCGGAGGAAGGCAGCCCAGCCCAGGCGGTAGCTGTTATTGAGGGGAACCTCTAGGAGGGATCTGACCAGTGACACCTCCCCACCGGGTGAGTCTTCCCTGCCGGGTGAGGTTTCCCCACAAGGATGGTAAAACTAGAGACTCAGGCCCAAACAGGCCTTGCCTCAGCCCGCAGCCTAGGTCCCCTTTGGATGACCATTGGTCAACAAGTGGAGGCACCTCTGCCCACTAGCAGGGATTATACCCCTCCTGAAGGCCACCACTCCTAGAGAGGCAGCTTCCTTGTGGAGCTCCGCATTATCAACTTCCTCCAAGACTTCAGCCTACTGAAGGCTAAGAGGGGATATATATAGAAATCTTCAGGGACACTGTAAGTCAATAGAGGAAATCTGCAATATCTCAGCGGTCAACTGATACCTGAACAATATGAGAAAACAGGAAAGAAAATGCTGCAAACAAATCTAGATGTTACATCAATAAAACCCAATGACAGCATGGCAGAAGAAATGACAGAAAAGGAGTTCAGAATGTACATAATTAAAATGATCAGAGAAGCAAACGACGAGATGAAAGAGCAAATGCAAGCATTGAATGATCGCACCAATCGACAGTTAAAAGAGCAAATACAGGAAGCAAAAGATCATTTCAATAAAGAGTTAGAGATATTGAAAAAAAACCAAACAGAAATCCTTGACATGAAAGAAACAATAAACCAAATTAAGAACTCCATAGAAAGCATATCCAATAGGATAGAACACCTGGAAGACAGAACCTCAGACATTGAAGACAAAATATTTAACCTTGAAAACAAAGTTGAACAAACAGAGAAGATGGTAAGAAATCATGAACAGAATCTACAAGAACTATGGGATATCATGAAAAGGCCAAATTTAAGAATTATTGGGATTGAGGAAGGCCTAGAATAACAAGCCAAAGGAATGAAAAATTTATTCAATGAAATAATATCAGAAAATTTCCCAAATCTGAAGAATGAAATGGAAAATCAAGTTCAAGAGGCTTATAGGAATCCAAATACACAAAATTACAAAAGACCCACACCAAGGCACATTATAATGAAAATACCTAACATACAAAATAAAGACAGAATTTTAAAAGCTGTGAGAGAAAAGAACCAAATTACACTCAGGGGGAATCCAATACGGATATCAGCAGACTTTTCAATCCAGACTCTAAAAGCTAGAAGGTCCTGGAACAACATTTTTCAAGCCCTGAAAGAAAATGGATGCCAACCAAGAATCTTATACCCAGCAAAACTTACCTTCAAATTTGACGATGAAATAAAATCCTTCCATGATAAACAAAAGCTAAAAGAATTTACAAAAAGAAAGCCAGCATTACAAAACATTCTCAGCAACATATTCCATGAGGAAGAAATGAAAAACAAAGCAGCAAATCAGCAAAGGGAGGAATTATCCTAAAGGAATTGTCAAATAAAGGAGGAAACAAGTTGTGTCAAAGAAATAAATAAATAAAATTTTAAAAATGAACCAAATGACCGGGAAACCAAATCATATCTCTATAATAACCCTGAATGTTAATGGCCTGAATTCATCAATCAAAAGACATAGACTGGCAGATTGGATTAAAAAGAAAGATCCAACAATATGTTGCCTGCAAGAGACTCACCTCCTAGAAAAAGATACCCATAGACTAAAGGTGAAAGGATGGGAAAAAACATACCATGCGCATGTACTCAGCAAAAAAGCTGGAGTATCCATCCTCATTTCTGATAGTGTGGACTTCAAGCCAAAATTAGTCAGAAGGGATAAAGAAGGTCATTTCATACTGCTTAAGGGAAGCATAAGTCAGCAAGATATAACAATCATAAACATCTATGCCCCAAACAGTGGCTCATCCACGTATGTCAAACAAATCCTTCTCAATTTCAGAAACCAAATAGACCATAACACAATAATACTAGGTGATTTTAACACGCCTCTCTCACCACTGGACAGATCTTCCACACAAAAATTGAACAAAGAAACCATAGATCTCAATAACACAGTCAATAATTTAGACTTAACGGACATTTATAGAATGTACCATCCAACCAAGAGCGAATACACTTTCTTCTCAGCAGCACATGAATCCTTGTCTAAAATAGACCATATATTAGGCCACAAAGCTAATGTTAGCAAATACAAGAAGATAGAGAAACTAGCATGTATTCTATCAGATCATAATGGATTGAAGTTAGAAATAAATGAAAGAGTAAAACACAGAAACTATTCCAGCATCTGGAGATTAAACAATATGCTATTATATGATGAATGGATAAGAGAAGATATTAGGAAGGAAATTAAAAAATTCTTAGAGGTAAATGAGAACAAAGAAACATCATATCAAAATCTCTGGGACACTATAAAAGCAGTACTTAGAGGGAAATTTATTTCATGGAGCACATTTAATAAAAGAAGTAAAACTCAACAAATAAATGACCTAACACTACAGCTCAAAGCCCTAGAAAAAGAAGAACAGACCAGCACCAAAAGTATTACAAGACAGGAAATTGTTAAACTCAGAGCTGAAATCAATGAAATTGAAACAAAAGAAACATTACAAAAAATTGACAAAATAAATAGTTGGTCCTTCGAAAAAATAAACAAAATTGATAAACCTTTAGCCACACTAACAAAGAGAAGAAGAGAGAAAACCCAAATCACTAAAATTCGAAATGAACAAGGAAATATTACAACAGACATGATGGAAATACAAAGCATAATTAGAAGCTATTTTGAAAATCTATACTCCAACAAAATAGAAAATTTCGAAGATATCAACAGGTTTCTAGAGACATATGAATTGCCTACACTGAACGAGGAGGACATAAACAATTTAAATAGACCAATTTCAAGTACTGAAATAGAAGTAGTCATCAAAAGCCTTCCAACAAAGAAAAGTTCGGAACCAGATGGGTTCTCAGCCGAGTTCTACAAAACCTTTAAAGAAGAGCTCATTCCAATACTTCTCAAAGTATTCCATAAAACAGAAGAGGAGGGAACCCTCCCAAACTCATTCTATGAAGCCAATATCACACTGATACCTAAACCAGACAGAGACTCATCAAGGAAAGAAAATTTCAGACCAATATCCTTAATGAACATCGACGCAAAAATTCTCAACAAAATTTTAGCAAATCGCATACAAAAACATATTAAAAAGATAGTGCACCATGATCAAGTGGGTTTCATCCCAGGTATGCAAGGTTGGTTCAACATCAGGAAATCAATAAACGTAATTCACCATATTAATAGACTTAAAGTCAAGAATCACATGATTATTTCAATAGATGCAGAAAAAGCATTTGATAAAATACAGCACCCCTTCATGCTCAAAACACTAGAGAAAATAGGGATAGTGGGACATTCCTTATCATTGTAAAGGCCATTTATGCTAAGCCCACGGCTTATATCATTCTAAATGGTGAAAAACTGAAAGCATTCTCCCTAAAAACTGGAACAAGGCAGGAAGCCATCTTTCACCACTTCTATTCAACATCGTTCTTGAGACTCTGGCCAGAGCAATTAGACAAACCAAAGAAATTAAAGGGATACGAATTGGAAAAGAAGAACTCAAACTATCCTTCTTCACTGATGACATGATTATATATTTAGAGGAACCTGGAAATTCCACCAGAAAACTCTTAGAACTCATAAGTGAATTCAGTAAAGTAGCAGGTTACAAGATCAATGCCCATAAAGCCAACGCATTTTTATACATAAGTGATGAATCTTCAGAAAGAGAAATTAGGAAAACTACCCCATTCACAATAGCCTCGAAAAATTAAAATACTTGGGAATCAATCTCATAAAAGAGGTGAAAGACCTCTACAATGAGAACTATACAACACTAAAGAAAGAAATTAAAGAACACCTCAGAAGATGGAAAGATCTTCCATGTTCTTGGATAGGAAGAATTAATATTGTCAAAATGGCCATACTACCTAAAGTGCTATACAAATTCAATGCAATTCCAATTAAAATCACAATGACGTACTTTACAGAAATAGAGCAAGCAATCATGAAATTCATCTGGAAGAATAAGAAACCCAGAATAGCTAAAGCAATCCTTAGCATGAAGAGTTAAATAGGGAGTATTGCAATACCAGATCTTCAACTCTACTACAAAGCAATAGTAACAAAAACGGCATGGTATTGGTACCAAAATAGACAGGTAGATCAATGGTACAGAATAGAGGACACGGACACAAACCCAAATAAATACAATTTTCTCATACTAGACAAAGGTGCCAAAAATATGCAATGGAGAAAAGATAGCCTCTTCAACAAATGGTGCTGGGAGAATTGGAAATCCATATGCAACAGAATGAAACTAAACCCATATCTCTCACCATGCACGGAACTAAACTCAAAATGGATTAAGGACCTCGGAATCAGACCAGAGACCCTGCAGATTATAGAAGAAAAAGTAGGTCCAAACCTTCACCTTGATGGTCTAGGATCAGACTTCCTTAACAGGACTCCCATAGCACAAGAAATAAATCTAGAATCAACCACTGGGATAGATTCAAACTAAAAAGCTTTCTCTCAGCAAAGGAAACTATCAGCAATGCGAAGAAAGAGCCTACAGAGTGGGAGAATATCTTTGCCAATCATACTTCAGATAGAGCGCTAATCTCCAGAATCTATAAATAACTCAAAAAACTCTACACGAAGAATACAAATAACCCAATCAACAAGTGGGCTAAGGAAATGAATAGACACTTCACAGAAGAAGATCTACAGGCAATCAACAAACATATGGAAAAATGTTCAACATCTCTAGTAATAAGAGAAATGCAAATCAAAACTACCCTAAGATTCCATCTCACCCCAATTAGAATGGCGATTATCAAGAATACGAGCAACAACAGGTGTTGGCGAGGATGTGAGGAGAAAGGTACACTCTTACATTGCTGGTGGGGCTGCAAATTAGTGCAGCCACTCTCGAAAGCAGTGTGGAGATTCCTTAGAAAACTTGGAATGGACCCTCCATTTGACCCAGCTATCCCACTCCTTGGACTATACCCAAAGGACTTAAAATCAGCATACTACAGAGACACAGCCACATCAATGTTCATAGCTGCTCAATTCACAATAGCCAGACTGTGGAACCAACCTAGATGCCCTTCAATTGATGAGTGGATAAAGAAACTGTGGTATGTATATAGAATGGAATATTACTCAGCCATAAAGAATGATAAAATTATGGCATTTGCAGGCAAATGGATGAAATTGGAGAATATCATGCTAAGTGAGATAAGCCAATCTCAAAAAGCCAAAGGACGAATGATATCGCTAATAAGTGGAGGATGACACATAATGGGTGGGAGGGAAGGGTTATTGTTAGGGTTAGTGTTAGGGTTAGGGAGGGGGGCAAGTATGAGGAAGGAAGTACTGTATAGAGGGTAAAGAGGGGTGGGAGGTGTGGGGGGAAGGGAAAACATAACAGAATGAATCAAACAACATTACTCTATGTAAATTTATGATTACACAAATGGTATGCCTTTACTCCATGTACAAACAGAGATACAACAAGTATCCCATTTGTTTACAATAAAAATAAAAAAAAAAGTAAAAAAAAAAAAAAAAGAAAAAATGAATGGGGCCTGTATGCCAACACTATTTTGGAGGGTTGACCCTGTATTTTTTCCTATCACTTCCAATATTTCTGGTCTAGTTCCTAGGTCTTTAGTCCACTTTAAATTGACTTTTAGGAAGAGTAAGAGATAGGGAACTAGTTTCATTCTTCTACATATGAATACCCAGTTTCCCCTGCACCATTTGTTTAAAATGCTATATTTTCTCCAACATATGTTTTTTGACCAATTTGTTAAGGACAAGATGACTGTATGTGTATTTGTCTTTGTGTTTTCTATTATATTGCATCAGTATTCATTTCTGTCTTTATACCAATACCATACTGTTTTTATTACTATAGCTCTATAGTGCAATTTGAATTATTTATTGTGAGGCCATCCACATCACTTCTATTTCTCCATATCATTTTGACTATTTTGGAACTTTTATTATTCCATATGAATTTTGGGTCTGTTTTTGCTCCTCACACTGAAGAAGTAAAACCAAGAATTGATCAATGGAATCAACTCAAATTGAATATCTGAACAGTGAAAAAATAAGAGCATGCATGATACTATATAATAAAGAGAGGTGGTGGGAGAAGAGAAGAATGAAGGAATTTTGGATGGTATAGAGGAAAAAGGGGCTGGAGAGGGTGGGGATGGATAAGAGTAAAATGAAACAGACAGTATTACTCACTATATATGTATGATTACATGAATGGTGTTAATATACATTGTGTACAACCATAGAAATAAAAATTTGTACCCCATTTGTGTCTGTAAAAATAAAAAAAATTAATAAAAAAATAAGAGCACGAAAAAGGAACCTGCAGAGTGGGAGAAAACAAATGCCAGCTACATTTTTGACCATGTATTTATATTCATAAAGAACCAAAAAACTTGGTCCCCCCATAAAAAGCAAATAAACAACCAATAAATGGACAAATAATCTGAACAAATTTCAAAACAAGAAATAAAAATGGTCACAAATATATGAACAAATATTCAACATTCTTAGAAATCAGGGAAATGCAAATCAAATCTACACAAAGGTTTTATCTCACTACGATTTTAATGGCAATGATCAAGAATACAAATAACAAGAGTCACTGGCAAAATTGTGGAGAGAAAAGTACACTTTTGCATGGTTGGTGGGACTGTAAAATAGTTCAATCACTTTTGAAAGTAGCATGGAGATTCCTCAAAAGACTAGGAATAGGAACACCCTATAACCAAGCTCTATCCATCTTAGTACTTATCTGAAACATCTAAAATCAATATTCTACAGTAATATATACTTAGCAACATGTATATCATTGCCATTCACAATAGCCAAGTAATGGAACCAGCCTAGTTGACCCTCAAGAATCAAATGGAGAAAGAAATATGGTATATATACACGATGGAGTTTTACTCAGCAAAAAATAAGAGAAATCATGAAATTATATCATTTTCTGGTAAGTGGATGAAGCTACAGACTATCATCGTAAGTAAAATAAGCCAGGGTCAGAAAGTGAAGTGTCAAGTACAGTCTCACATAATGCAGAAACAATAGAGAAAAAATAAATTTTAAAAGGGGATCTCATGGAAATAGAAGGGAAAACAGTAGAGTACATGAAGGAAATTGAGTAGGAAAAAGGATGGATGGGAAATGGGAGGAGCTACAGAATTAAATTGAGCAATTTGTGATATGCACATGTATAAATGTATTATAATGAATTCCACTTTTGTGTATGAGTATAATAGAACAATTTAAAACAATGAATAAATAGAAGGAAGTCTACTAGAACAGAGGCAGGAAAGTGGGACAGGTAGGAGGAGAGAAAAAGCAAAAGTACTGAGGATTGAAATTGAGCAAATTATGTTATATGTATTCACGAATATGTCAGTATGAACCCTGGTATGAGGTTTGACTACAATGCATGAATAAGACAGTTTTTAAAAAAACTTATGGAATGACATCAACAAAATTCCACAATTCAAGAAGTATAAGCAATGTATTGCAAAGGGACACAGGGCAATTTTTTGGCATTATGGAACTGTTACATATCTTGGTTATGGGGATGGTTACACGGCTGTCAGTCCTTTTCAAGACTCAGAACTTCACACTAAAAGAGTAAATTTTACTTTAAATATTAGCTTTGTAAAAACAATTTAAATAGCATGCATCATGTTATGTGAAGAATAAAATGCTACCCTATGATTCCAATTTGGCATCTTAAAAATAATAAACTGCTGGGTACAGTAATTTCTGTGCATGCCTGTAATTCCAGCAACTTGTGCAAGCAAGCTAGGAGGATTACTAATTCAAGCCTGGCCTCAGCAATTTAGCAAGATTCTGTCTCAAAAACAAACAAAAAATAAATTAAAAAGGGTTGGGGATGTTGCTCATTGATTAAGTACTCCCAGGTTCAATTCCTGGTGTACTACAACAACAACTACTACTACTACTACTACTACTACTAATAATAATAATAATAATAATAATAAGAAGAAGAAGAAGAAGAAGAAGAAGAAGAAGAAGAAGAAGAAGAATGCCAATATACCTATGCATGCATGTGCATCTCCACATTCATAAAAAAAGTATGCCAAGTAGAGAATAAAAACTCAAGTATGAACCAGATGTTTGCAGTGGTTACCTGTACAGAATGGCATGGAGGAATGTTGGTCAGGAAAAGAGTTTGATTTTGTCTAGCTATGGGACATTTAAAGATATGTATATTTATAAATTTAAAGCCATTTCAAAAAAGCATCTGTGGAAGATATTTTCATAAGTAGTAGGGTACTGAGGATGTTTTTGCCATCTTTGTGAACTGGTTCACAGGAGCCAGGAGAAGGAGGCAAAAGAAATCAACTAATTGAGTAGTATCAGGAGGCAGAGATTAAATGTTAGTGAAAAAATTTGACAAATGCTCTGAAACAAGGGATTTTCAAATTAACCTTTTCTTTCAGCTTTTAGCTGATGCATCATTATAAATGCTGAGTTACAAATCAACCTTTGAAACTTGTACAATCTACTATGGTAGACTTTGCCACACAGAAGGCATGCAGTACTATGATAGTAAACCATCTTTTACTTCACCACATGTTGACAGCTGTAAACAGGCTGGAGGGCCAAGAGTCTCCTTTTTGAATGGGCACCAGAAGAAACTTAAGCAAATCACAACTGACAATGCCCTAAGCCAACCTGTCTTTTTCTCTGTGTACCTTACTTCCCCTACCTGCTAACTGGAGCCATAGCCTTGCACAGTGAATATTTTCCTTTCCAAAAAAGTGGTTAGAGACCTGGAGTGGCTCCAGAATCTCAAAATGGCTTAAAGGAGTAATAACACAAGTACCAGTTTTATCTAACCTACTGGGTTGATGAAATGGATACTTTGTCTGATTTTCCATCCCTCCTTGACCACCACCCTACCCCTTTCCTATGCCCACCCTCAGGCCTTTCTACTCAAGACTTTGTGGAAGAAGTTGATATTTCTTCCTTAGCTATATGAATTTACAAGTTCATACTTTCTTTGGCTTTAATTTTTTTTTTTTTTTTTACTTCCTGAAATGAAGAGTTGCTTTCTTTATCTCCTCAGACTTCTTTTTGGAAATCTGGGGCTCTGATGCTTCCACCTTATCATGGTTTTATCTGCTTTCCTCAAGAAAATATTTTATTATTTTTATTATTTTTTATTATGTTATTTTATTATGTTTTTATTATCATTCAGTCATTCAACGTTCAGTTCAAAATTTTGTCCACCTTAAAAAAAAAAAAACAAAAGATGTCTAATTTTCATTATGATTTTTCTTTGACTCATGTTATTTTATTTTATTTTGCTTGGTGGTGGATGTACACTATGAGCACTTAATGACTGACTTACATCCACAGTCTTTTTTTTTAAGGGTGAGCTTGTGGTTTACCCAGGTTACCCAAATTACCCAGGCTGGCTTTGAACTTGGAATCCTCTGGCCTCAACCTCTGGAGAGACTGGGATGACAGGTGTGTTGCACCATGCTCAGCTCATGTGTTAGTTTAAAATATGCTTCATCTCCAAACATTTGACAATATTGATTGTGTTTTAATTATTAATTTTTACCTTTCTTACTTTTTTTTTTTTGTGCAAGGTATAGAACCTAGTGGTGCTTAACCACTCAGCTCCAACCCTAGTCATGTTTCTTTGATTTTATTCTGTTAGTATAATTTTTATTACTAATTTTGAGACAGTGTCTTGTTCTGTTCCCAAGGGTCTCACTGAATTGCTGAAGCTGGCTTTGAACTTGGTATCCTTCCTGTTTGCCCCAGCCTCCCAAGACAGGCAGATAACACTGTGCCTGAACTCTAGCATACTTTTGTGGTGTTCAGGGAAGAGATGTGGCATGATTTCCTATTTTAGAAATTGTTGGGGTTTGCTTTATATTTCCTTTTATGGTTAAGTTTGTTAGACATTTCACATTTGCTCACAAACAATGCATATTCTTTTATTTTATTTTATTTATTTTTTTTTTTTGCTGGTGATTGAACCTAGGGCCATGTGTTTGACAGGCAAGCACTTTATGCACTGAGCTATATCTCCAGACCCTAGAATGCATATTCTGTAGTCATTTGGTGCAATGTTCTGAGGATTCCATTAGGTGAAGGTTGTTCACCATGTAGCTCCACTGGCCTTTATTTTTGCTGATTTTTTTTGCCTATTTCATGAACTGTTAAGGAAAGAGAATTTTTATCTTTACCATAATTGATTCATCCATTTTTCATTTTTAAAAAGCATTCTTAGTTGCAGATTGACTCAATACCTTTATTTTGCTTATTATTTTTATGTGGTACTGGGGAAGAAATCCAGTACCCCACATGTATATGTGCTAGGCAAAAGCCCTACCACTGAGCCACAACCCAGCTCCAGTGCATCATTAAGTCACCTTGGTATGGTCAAGACGTGGTCTGATTGAATGTTTCCTCAGTTTTGTGTCTCTGTCTTAGAGATAGCTACAGAGAAGTCTTCATGGTTCCATGGGGATTATTTCCATTTGCTGCTTAAGATGTGTTTTCACATTTGCTGTTTAAGATGTGTTTCTGTCTCTCTTTCCCTCCCTGTCCACCTGTCAGTTTCTCTCTCTCTCTCTCTCTCTCTCTCTCTCTCTCTCTCTCTCTCTCTCTCTCTCTCTCTCTCTCTCCCCCAACCCCCTCCATTCCTCCCTGATTCTCTAACTTATAATCCTGGAAGCCCAGGATGACTAGATTACTCCAGGGGATTTAAACAGAATGCCTCAGTCTTCAATGGGGAGGAGAGAGGTTGGGTACATTTAGGGCTAACATTCATTGTGGTGCTTGCTTTTACATAAACACTGACTACTATGTGCAGAACTTAGCAGGGTCACAATGTTTTGAGTTATACAGAGATAGATAAAAATGAAGGCAGAGATGGCAAACTTTCTCCTTATTTTAGTAACTCAGAGTACCTGTTGTTTAGGTCTAGGTAAACAATCACTGTTTTTTTTTGTTGTTGTTGTTGTTTTTATTTGTTATTTTAAGCAAAGGCAGTCTCTTTTAGGTCCCTCTTATGACTTCTTATTACCAAGGACCTAAATGTATTTGTGTCTGTTTCCAAATGTAAAATGACTTGACTTGTGGTTCAATAAAATGCTTATTTTGTAGGAAAAAAAATTAAAAAAACAAATGACAAAAGTAGATAAAACCCGCCAAACAGACACAATAGAACTAGAGAGGGAAGACTTCTAAGACACTGTTCATCTATAAAATTTCATCTGAAAAAAGGGGAACCCAAAGCCCAAACACATGAAAATCCAACTCCAAAGCAAATTCAACTAAGTTTTACATGTTTCTCCTCAGAACCAAAGTAAGTTACTGCAGGAAATGGAATTGGATACCAAGGAAGAGGGTTTCAAATCAGAGGTCTCTGAAGATTTCTAAGCTCTTCTCATTGAAAGGAATCATAAATGAGCTCCAGATATCTGCCTTTTAAATTGGGCTAAAGGGGTCATTTATTTAATAGAAATCAGAGAGAGGGAGAGAGATGTGGAAGATGTAGGGGGTGCTGTAAACAGATTCAAACACAAAAAATAGAAATTATTCTAATTCAAAGACTGGATAACTGGGAGTGGGGGCTATTGTGATTCAGTGGCAGAATGATCTAAAATCTGTGCAGCCAAATACAAAGCAAGAATGGTTGAAAACAGTAAGAAAGAAAAGACAAACAATGGAGAGAGGGATGGGTGATGGAGAGATACAGTGAGAGCCAGTGTAGAAATACAGCTCAGTACAGTCTGGAGCTACTTGATTCTTTTCATTCTCTCTCTCTCTCTCTCTCTCTCTCTCTCTCTCTCTCTCTCTCTCTCTCTCTCTCTCTCTCTCTCT